>NW_024757463.1:94183-125185 GCF_018991925.1 Homarus americanus | reverse complement strand
CCTACACTGTCTAGGCAATATTGTTTGCATACCTACACTGTCTAGGTACATTGTTTGTATACCCACACTGTCTAGGTACATTGTTTGTATACCCACACTGTCAGTACATTGTTTGTATACCTACACTGCTCTAGTACATTGTTTGGTTTACCCACACTGTCTGTTAACATTGTTTGCATACCTACACTGTCTAGGGTACATTGTTTGCTTCACTCTACACCGTCTAGGCACATTGTTTGTTTACCACACTGTCTAGGCACATTGTTTGTATAATTTGGCCACTGCTCCAGGGTAATATTGTTTGCATAATACCCACACTGTTCAGGTACATTGTTTGTATACTCACACCGTTCAGGGGTACATTGTTTGCATACCCACACTGTCTCGGCACATTGTTTGTATACCCACACTGTCTAGGCACATTGTTTGTATACCCACACTGTCTAGGTACATTGTTTGTATACCTACACTGTCTAGGCAAGGCTGTTTGTATACCCACACTGTCTAGGCATGTTTGTATACCTGCCAATTGCCCAGGCACATTGTTTGTTACCCACACTGTCTATACATTACGGTTTACCACACTGTCTAAAAGTACATTGTTTGTATACCTACACTGTCTAGGCACATTGTTTGTATACCTACACTGCTCCAGGGGTACATTGTTTGTATACCTACACTGTCTAGGTACATTGTATACCCACACTGTTCAGGGTATTATTGTTTGTTTACCTACACTGTTCAGGGGTATTATTGTTTGTATACCCACACTGTCTAGGCACATTGTTTGTATACCCACACTGTCTAGGTAATATTGTTTGTATACCTACACTGTTCTAGGCAATATTGTTTGTATACCTTCACTGTCTAGGTTCATTGGTTTGTATACCCACACTGTTCAGGGCACATTGTTTGTATACCACCTACACTGGGTCTAGGGTACTTTCTTGTTTGTATACCCACACTGTTCAGGGTACATTGTTTGTATACCCACACTGTTCAGGTACATTGTTTGTATATACCCACACTGTCTAGTACATTGTTTGTATACCACACTGTCTAGGGTACATTGTATACCCACACCGTCTAGGGTAATATTGTTTGTTTACCACACACTGTCTAGGTACTTTATACCTTACACTGTTCAGGGTACAGTGTTTGGCATACCCACACTGTCTAGGTATTATTGTTTGTATGTACCTGCCACTGTTCAGGCACATTGTATACCCACACTGTCTAGGCATATTATTTGCATACCCACACTGTCTAGGTACATTGTATACCCACACTGCCCAGGGTAATATTGTTTGTTTACCTACACTGTCTAGGGTACTTTTGTATGTACCTACACCAGTTCAGGCACATTGTTTGTTTACCCACACTGTCTCGGTACACGTACACCACATTCTGTCTAGTACAGTGTTTGTATACCTACACTGTCTAGGGTAATAGTGTTTGTAGTATACCTTACTAACGTCTAGGTACATTGTTTGTATACTCCACACTGTCTAGGTTACTGTTTGTATACCTTACACTGTCTATGTACATTGTTTACCCACACTGTCTAGGGTGCAGGTTTGCATAACACACTGTCTGTAGGGGTACAGTGTTTGTATACCTACACTGTCTAGGCACATTGTTTGTATACCCACCTCTGTCTAGGTACTTTGTATACCTACACTGTCTAGGTAAGTTATCATTTGCTTTACCCACACTGTCTAGGTTCATTGTTTGTATACCTACACTGTCTAGGTACATTGTTTTGTATACCTACACTGTCTCGGTACAGTGTTTGTATACCTACACTGCTCAGTATATTGTATACCTACACTGTCTAGGGTACATTGTTTGTATACCTACACTGTCTAGGCACAGTGTTTGCATACCCACACTGTCTAGCATTGCATAAACCTGGCACTGGCCAGGCAATATCGGTTTGTATACCCACATTGTCTCGGTACATTGTATACCACACTGGCTCAGGCACATTGTTTGCATACCCACACCGTTCAGGGGTACATTGTTTGTATAATTTACACGGTCTGCACATTGTTTGTATACTCCACACTGTCTGCACATTGTTTGTATACCTACACTAAGTCTCTGGTACAGTGTTTGTATGCCAACACTGTCTAGGTATTGTTTGTATACCCCACACTGTCTAGGTACATTGTCATATATGCTCCACACTGCTCCTCAGGGTACATTGTTTGTATACTCACACCGTTCAGGCACATTGCTTCTGTATACTTACACTGTCTAGGGGTACATTGCATGCCTACACTGTTCTCGGGTATATTGTTTACCTACACTGTCTAGGCACATTGTTTGTATACCTACACTGTCTAGGGTTATTGTTTGTTTCACCTACACTGCCCAGGCACATTGCTCGGTATACCCACACTGTCTAGGCATATTGTTTGTTTACTTCCACACCGTCTAGTACATTGTCTGTATAACACACTGGTCTAGGCATACTGCATACCCACACTGTCTAGTACATTGTATACCCACACTGTCTAGAACCATTGGGGTTTGTGCTACCCACACTGTCTAGGCACATTGTTTGCATATACCCACACCGTCTAGGCACATTGTTTGTGCCACCACACTGTCTAGGCACATTGTTTGTTTACCCACACCGTCTAGTACATTGTTTGCTTCACCTACACTGTCTAGGCATATTGTTTGTATACCCACACTGTCTAGGTGCACATTGTTTGTATACCTATTAATTCTAGGTACATTGTATACCACATTCATCTCGGTAATAGTGTTTTGTATACCTACACTGTTCAGGTACATTGTTTGTATACCTACACTGTTCAGGTACATTGTTTGTATACCTGCTCTGTCTAGGTACATTGTTTGTATACCTGCTCTGTCTAGGTACATTGCTTGTATACCTACACTGTTCAGGTACATTGTTTGTATACCTGCTCTGTCTAGGTACATTGCTTGTATACCTACACTGTTCAGGTACATTGCTTGTATACCTACACTGTTCAGGTACATTGTTTGTATACCTGCACTGTCTAGGTACATTGCTTGTATACCTGCACTGTTCAGGTACATTGTTTGTATACCTACACTGTTCAGGTACATTGTTTGTATACCTACACTGTCTAGGTACATTGTTTGTATACCTGCACTGTTCAGGTACATTGCTTGTATACCTGCACTGTTCAGGTACATTGTTTGTATACCTACACTGTTCAGGTACATTGTTTGTATACCTACACTGTTCAGGTACATTGTTTGTATACCTGCTCTGTCTAGGTACATTGTTTGTATACCTACACTGTTCAGGTACATTGTTTGTATACCTACACTGTCTAGGTACATTGTTTGTATACCTACACTGTCTAGGTACATTGTTTGTATACCTACACTCTTCAGGTACATTGCTTGTATACCTACACTGTTCAGGTACATTGCTTGTATACCTACACTGTCTAGGTACATTGCTTATATACCTGCTCTGTCTAGGTACATTGTTTGTATACCTACACTGTTCAGGTACATTGCTTGTATACCTACACTGTCTAGGTACATTGTTTGTATACCTACACTGTCTAGGTACATTGTTTGTATACCTACACTGTCTAGGTACATTGTTTGTATACCTACACTGTCTAGGTACATTGTTTGTATACATACACTGTCTAGGTACATTGTTTGTATACCTACACTGTCTAGGTACATTGTTTGTATACCTACACTGTCTAGGTACAATGTTTGTATACCTGCACTGTCTACGTACATTGTTTGTATACCTACACTGTCTAGGTACATTGTTTGTATACCTACACTGTCTAGGTACATTGTTTGTATACCTACACTGTCTAGGTACATTGTTTGTATACCTACACTGTCTAGGTACATTGCTTGTATACCTGCACTGTCTAGGTACATTGTTTGTATACCTACACCGTCTAGGCATAATACTGTTTGTATACCCACACCGTCTAGGCACATTGTTTGTATACCCGTACTGTCTAGGCAATATTGTTTGTATACCTGTACTGTTCAGGCATTGTTTGTATACCCACACTGTCTAGGTACATTGTTTGTATACCTGCACTGTCTAGGTACATTGTTTGTATACCTGTACTGTCTAGGTACATTGTTTGTATACCTACACTGTCTAGGTACATTGTTTGTATACCTACACTGTCTAGGTACATTGTTTGTATACCTGTACTGTCCAGGTACATTGTTTGTATACCTACACTGTCTAGGTACATTGTTTGTATACCTACACTGTCTAGGTACATTGTTTGTATACCTACACTGTCTAGGTACATTGTTTGTATACCTGTACTGTCCAGGTACATTGTTTGTATACCTACACTGTCTAGGTACATTGTTTGTATACCTGTACTGTCCAGGTACATTGTTTGTATACCTACACTGTCAAGGTACATTGTTTGTATACCTGTACTGTCTAGGTACATTGTTTGTATACCTGTACTGTCCAGGTACATTGTTTGTATACCTGTACTGTCTAGGTACATTGTTTGTATACCTGTACTGTCTAGGTACATTGTTTGTATGCCTGTACTGTCTAGGTACATTGTTTGTATACCTGTACTGTCTAGGTACATTGTTTGTATACCTGTACTGTCTAGGTACATTGTTTGTATACCTGTACTGTCTAGGTACATTGTTTGTATACCTGTACTGTCTAGGTACATTGTTTGTATACCTGTACTGTCTAGGTACATTGTTTGTATACCTGTACTGTCTAGGTACATTGTTTGTATACCTGTACTGTCTAGGTACATTGTTTGTATACCTGTACTGTCTAGGTACATTGTTTGTATACCTGTACTGTCTAGGTACATTGTTTGTATACCTGTACTGTCTAGGTACATTGTTTGTATACCTGTACTGTCTAGGTACATTGTTTGTATACCTGTACTGTCTAGGTACATTGTTTGTATACCTGTACTGTCTAGGTACATTGTTTGTATACCTGTACTGTCTAGGTACAGTGTTCATACACCTACACTGTCTAGGTACATTGTTTGTAAACCTACACTGTCCAGGTACATTGTTTGTATATCTGCGTTGTCTAGGTACATTGTTTGTATACCTACACTGTCTAGGTACATTGTTTGTATACCTACACTGTCTAGGTACATTGTTTGTATACCTACACTGTCTAGGTACATTGTTTGTATACCTACACTGTCTAGGTACATCGTTTGTATACCTACACTGTCTAGGTACATTGTTTGTATACCTACACTGTCTAGGTACATTGTTTGTATACCTACACTGTCTAGGTACATTGTTTGTATACCTACACTGTCTAGGTACATTGTTTGTATACCTACACTGTCTAGGTACATTGTTTATATACCTACACTGTCTAGGTACATTGTTTATATACCTACACTGTCTAGGTACATTGTTTGTATACCTACACTGTCTAGGTACATTGTTTGTATACCTGTACTGTCTAGGTACATTGTTTGTATACCAACACTGTCTAGGTACATTGTTTGTATACCTGTACTGTCTAGGTACATTGTTTGTATACCAGCACTGTCTAGGTACATTGTTTGTATACCTACACTGTCTAGGTACATTGTTTGTATACCTGTACTGTCTAGGTACATTGTTTGTATACCAGCACTGTCTAGGTACATTGTTTGTATACCAACACTGTCTAGGTACATTGTTTGTATACCTGTACTGTCTAGGTACATTGTTTGTATACCTACACTGTCTAGGTACATTGTTTGTATACCAACACTGTCTAGGTACATTGTTTGTGTACCTGCACTGTCTAGGTACATTGTTTGTATACCTACACTGTCTAGGTACATTGTTTGTATACCAACACTGTCTAGGTACATTGTTTGTATACCTGTACTGTCTAGGTACATTGTTTGTATACCTACACTGTCTAGGTACATTGTTTGTATACCTACACTGTCTAGGTACATTGTTTGTATACCTACACTGTCTAGGTACATTGTTTGTTTACCTACACTGTCTAGGTACATTGTTTGTTTACCTACACTGTCTAGGTATATTGTTTGTATACCTACACTGTCTAGGTACATTGTTTGTATACCTACACTGTCTAGGTACATTGTATACCTACACTGTCTCGGTACAGTGTTTGTATACCAACACTGTCTAGGTACATTGTTTGTATACCTACACTGTCTAGGTACATTGTTTGTATACCTACACTGTCTAGGTACATTGTTTGTATACCTACACTGTCTTGGTACATTGTATACCTACACTGTCTAGGTACATTGTTTGTATACCTACACTGTCTAGGTACATTGTTTGTTTACCTACACTGTCTAGGTACATTGTTTGTATACCTACACTGTCTAGGTACATTGTTTGTATACCTACACTGTCTAGGTACATTGTTTGTATACCTACACTGTCTAGGTACATTGTTTGTTTACCTACACTGTCTAGGTACATTGTTTGTATACCTACACTGTCTAGGTACATTGTTTGTATACCTACACTGTCTAGGTACATTGTTTGTATACCTACACTGTCTAGGTACATTGTTTGTATACCTACACTGTCTAGGTACATTGTTTGTATACCTACACTGTCTAGGTACATTGTTTGTATACCTACACTGTCTAGGTACATTGTTTGTATACCTACACTGTCTAGGTACATTGTTTGTATACCTACACTGTCTAGGTACATTGTTTGTATACCTACACTGTCTAGGTACATTGTTTGTATACCTACACTGTCTAGGTACATTGTTTGTATACCTACACTGTCTCGGTACAGTGTTTGTATACCTACACTGTCTCGGTCAGTGGTTCTCAACCTTTTTCACCCCCTTGAGGAATTTTCATCATCCTCGTGGCCGCCTTTACTTTTCTCCCAGAACAGACAGACAGACAGACAGACAGACAAGTGATAAAGACTAAAGAATGATAAAGAAGGACAAATATATAGGACAAGAGTTAGAATGGCACACACACACATTCACAACACGCCCATGCACTCACACATAAAGCACACATACAGTCATACACAAACATGCACACAGGTAAACATTTACACTCAAGCTAGCAAGCTGAAGTGTACTGCCTGTAAGCAAGAACACGCCTCCTTTGACAAGCACTGCCCAACTTGGAAGAATGACAAGAATAGTGAGTCATACTAATTTAGCACCAAAATGGTAGGATTATATAAGTAAAGAATGAGTATGAACAACAATGGCACCAATAAATAAGGAAATAATTAATAAAGGAAGTGTACAAATATTTCACCCACGTAAAGCAGCGACCACATGAATTATGAAACAAAATATGTAACCCCAATTACGGAGTATATTATGCTTGAGTCAAGCTCAAACACAATATATGGTTCAGAGACAATACACTCCACTGGTTTCGTGATGGTATCCCAGGCCAGACTGAGATCATTCGGTCCTATCACCACTTGCAAAGGGATGACACACGGACACGTACTGAACAAGTCAGTGCAGCAGCTCGGTCCAGCGCCTGTCACACAGACAGGGACTGGACCTGTGAAATCTTGAATAATCTGTAAAAAATAAAAAAATTAGCACCAGAGTATGTAAATATTAAAATTGTATTGTCGTTATGATTGAAAAAAATGACAAAAAAAAAGTGAAAATTCTCTTCTGCCAAGTCAAAATAAGGTTATACAAGTTTTGTTAATTCAGATTCCCAACATTATTTGGAAACGTTCAATTTATAACAGCTCGCCGTGGCAACCCTAAATTCTTCCGTGGTCCCTTGGGGGCCATGGCCCCCAGGTTGAGAACCACTGGTCTAGGTACAGTGGTCCCTCGGTTAACGAGCACAATTCGTTCCAGAAGATTGCTCGTTAACCGAAAAATTCGTTAACCGAAACCATTGTTTCAATGGGTTTTTGGGTAATTGGTTCCAGCTCACCGAAAATTACATACAGACTAAAAATAAATGCAGTAAAGTACACTTACATTGAGGTGTGTATGTAGAAGGCTCCTGGTTGATGATGATGGGAATTAGAATGGGGGTGGAGGAGAAGGAAGAAGAGAAGGCATTGGTGTGGAAGAGAAGTCACCCTATGCCGCCATTTCACCCATAAAATTTTAGTTCACTTGGTGTAATTCAAGATTATTTTCTTTAAATCAACACTGCACTGCGCTATATATATTATCAATATGTAAAATATATTTCAAAATGACCAATAATTTGACTGGAAACACAGAAAAAAAGCGTTAATGTTGAAGAGTCTCAAACAAGATGTTCCTTCCTCTGAACTGGTAAACCAACTGACGCCAAGCTTGGTGTGTTGAGTGGCTGTTTGGAGAGCAAAAAACTAGTTTCCTCTACTTCAATTATGTTCAATAATTGTTAAAATGACTAAAAAATTTAATATAAAACTTTTAAAATTATTGAATAGCACAACCTTCTTGATATTTACTAAAATGGTAAGGAATTTAAGCCCTAAAACCGATTACTGTATTGGCGGACTAATACTACAGCTGGTGGGCAGCCAAATGCAGGCAAAAACATGGGAAAAATTTGTAAGGAATTCGTTAACCGAGGGTTTGCTCGTTAACCAAAGTGAAGAATTTTATGGAAGGTAATTCGTTAACCGAGGGATCACTGTACATTGTTTGTTTACCTACACTGTCTTGGTACATTGTTTGTATACCTACACTGTCTAGGTACATTGTTTACCTACACTGTCTTGGTACACTCGGTAAAAAACTACCGTTACAATTCCTGTGCTAAACAGACTGACACTACTAACGAAATGTTTCAAAACGACCCCTGAGGCATCCATGGCTCTGGTATCCCTGCACGTGTATGGGTTCTGCCACACGTGCTCCAAACAAGTGATCCGTACTCTGAAACGAGTCGGAGTTTCTGCTGCCACAGTAACACAATTTGAAACTTGATCGGAACTCTACTCCTCAACTCTCCTTTGTCTAATACACATTGTGAGCGGCGCTGTAGCAGCCTGATATTATGATTTACGTAATTAGTGCTCCCAACATTACCTGATATCTTACATAATGTGTGTTATATGAACTGTGGAGATATTCACATGTTTCGGAACAGCTTGGTATATTGTCCAATACTAATGTAGAATGACATAATAACACTGAGATTCAGTGTCACGAAGTGTAAGAGGATGCACCTGGGGCGTACCAACGGTAAGGAAGCGTATCATATGTCCCAACGGGATGATGAAACTGCACTAGTTGAGACTGAATGTGAGAAGGACCTAGGTGTGTATGTTGACAATGAAGTGAAGTTCTCCGGCCATTGCGAGAAGAAGGTAAATCAGGCAACTAAGTTATTAGGTCTTATTAGAAGGTCGTTCAAATATCTAGATGGTCCTTCCCTCGTAACAATCTTCAAGAGTGAAGTGCTTCCCCATCTGGAGTGCTGTCACCCCGTTTGGCCCCCTAGATATGCTAGGGACTGTCAGTTGGTTGAAAATGTTCAAAGGAGGGCCACCAGACTGGTGCCTGCACTTCGGCACCTCAACTACCCTGAGAAGTTGGAGCGCCTGAACTTGCCTAGCTTATACTACAGACGGGCAAGGGGCGACCTAACTGAGGTGTATAAGCATCTCAGGGGGCACTACTCAGTCGAGTGTCCTTACCTGGAGCTGGCAGACGCTCGCCCCACAAGGGGTCACAGCTCAAGGTTGAAGAAGCCACAGGTCTAGAAAACTGTGAGGGCAAACTTTTTCGGAGTGAGAGTTGTGAACTGTTGGAACAATGTACCAGAGAGTGTTGTGACGGCACCGAGTGTGAGCTGTTTCAAGAGAAGACTTGACCAACACTGGAGCAGGTTCAGGTACATTCTGGAGCCGGTGCATGCCCAGTACTTGCCAACAGTGTAACAGAGACGTGACCGATCGTCCAAGCGGCTAATAAGCCGATCAGTGGTGAAGAGGATAAAAGAAAAAAGTAAATATATACAGTCTGCGCGGAAAGTTAGGTCGCGATGGGGCCGACGAACAACGCTCTCGCGTAAATAAGTTCACATGTTGTGAAGGCTGTCCCGGGACGCGAGATGTTAGTACGCTTGGTTGGTTGGCAGGTGGTGACACTTGGCAACTGAGCACACGTCACGGCTTACTCTCGGTGCGCCTCTGGCAATAGTGAGGGGAAGATTAACTACGGGTTTGTGCTCCCCGTGGCCATTTTTGGCCTCATTTACGGTGCCTTACCCCGACAGAGATGTCCAGGAGGGTTACTACAAGGGACGACATTGCAGCAGTGATTGCATTGTACAAAGCAAACCATGAACTGAGAGATATTTCTGCTCAGACTGGTGTGGGGTTGTGTGTTGTGCAGAAACTTGTGAAGTGTTACCGTGAGCTTAGAGAGGACGTGTTGCCGGCACCCTTACCCAAGTCTGGTAGGCCTAAATTATTGTCTCCACGGACACTTACGGTCATTTCGTGCCAAGTTGAGACCAATCCCGCCTTCACAGCACGCGAGGTGAGAGAGAGAAACCCCCGTCTTCTCAGCCAGGTTTCCTTAAGCTGTGTTTGGCATTCCTTACAATATGACCTTGGATTTAAGAGCCTCCGTGCACCGCCGTAAACCTCTACTGACGAAGAGACGGAAGGAAAAATAGAGTGAAATTTTGCAAGAAATATTAAGTGTGGGGTTTAGAGTCGTGGAGGAGAGTTTTGTGGTCTGACGAGGTTACGTTTTTTGTGACTGGCAGTGGTGGAGGGAGGGTGTACCGCCCTCCTCACTCGGATGCACATCTCCCACTCTGCCTCACTTATGGTTTGGGCTTCCTGTACGTATTCTGGTGTTGGTGAACTAGTAATCCTCCCTAAGAACCAGATGATGAATCAGTACAACTATCTTGAGCTGTCCAGTGATTTCTTACCCGACTCATTTGATAAAGCATCATCTGTGCGACACTGACACATAATGAATCCCAAAGCTAGATGCAGCTATCAAGGATATCTGGGCTAACTTGCCACCTGACCTCTTGCAAAACCTTGTTAAATGACTGCCTGAAGTGCAAAGGGAATATTACAAAGTATTAATTGAGGTGGTAAATGTAATGCATTCCTGTATGGTAACTCATCCACGTCCATGGTTGCTGTAGTCTACGGTGTGTGGAACATTTAATATAACATACAGTTTAACTTATCTAGATATAGTGATGTTCTTCGGTCATATTGTAACAAAGTACAGTGTGTAATACAGTATTGTCACCAACACCACAACCACACCCTGAGTTAACGAGCTGCATGACCCAGTGTTTAAGGTGTAGAAGCTGTCACCAACACAACAACCACACCCTGAGTTAACAAGCTGCATGACCCAGTGTTTAAGGTGCAGAAGCTGTCACCAACACAACAACTACACCCTGAGACAACGAGCTGCATAACCCAGTGTTTAAGGTGTAGAAGCTGTCACCAACACAACAACCACACCCTGAGTTAACAAGCTGCATGACCCAGTGTTTAAGGTGCAGAAGCTGTCACCAACACAACAACCACACCCTGAGTTAACGAGCTGCATGACCCAGTGTTTAAGGTGTAGAAGCTGTCACCAACACAACAACCACACCCTGAGTTAACGAGCTGTATGACCCAGTGTTTAAGGTGTAGAAGCTGTCACCAACACAACAACCACACCCTGAGTTAACGAGCTGCATGACCCAGTGTTTAAGGTGTAGAAGCTGTCACCAACACAACAACCACACCCCTGAGTTAACAAGCTGCATGACCCAGTGTTTAAGGTGCAGAAGCTGTCACCAACACAACAACCACACCCTGAGTTAACGAGCTGCATGACCCAGTGTTTAAGGTGTAGAAGCTGTCACCAACACCAACAACCAGTTAACGAAGCTGCATGACCCAGTGAAGGTGTAGACTGTAACGAGTTAACGAGCTGCATGACCCAGTGTTTAAGGTGTAGAAGTCCCAGTTAACGAGCTGCATGACCCAGTGTTTAAGGTGTAGAAGCTGTCGCCAACACAACAACCACACCCTGAGTTAACGAGCTGCATGACCCAGTGTTTAAGGTGTAGAAGCTGTCACCAACACAACAACCACACCCTGAGTTAACGAGCTGCATGACCCAGTGTTTAAGGTGTAGAAGCTGTCACCAACACAACAACCACATCCTGAGTTAACGAGCTGCATGACCCAGTGTTTAAGGTGTAGAAGCTGTCACCAACACAACAACCACACCCTGAGTTAATTAACTGCATGACCCAGTGTTTAAGGTGTAGAAGCTGTCACCAACACAACAACCACACCCTGAGTTAACAAGCTGCATGACCCAGTGTTTAAGGTGTAGAAGCTGTCACCAACATAACAACCACACCCTGAGTTAATGAACTGCATGACCCTGTGTTTAAGGTGTAAAAGCTGTCACCAACACAACAACTACACCCTAAGTTAACGAGCTGCATGACCCAGTGTCTAAGGTGTAAAAGCTGTCACCAACACAACAACTACACCCTAAGTTAACGAGCTGCATGACCCAGTGTTTAAGGTGTAGAAGCTGTCACCAACACAACAACTACACCCTAAGTTAACGAGCTGCATGACCCAGTGTTTAAGGTGTAAAAGCTGTCACCAACACAACAACTACACCCTAAGTTAACGAGCTGCATGACCCAGTGTTTAAGGTGTAGAAGCTGTCACCAACACAACAACCACACCCTGAGTTAACAAGCTGCATGACCCAGTGTTTAAGGTGTAGAAGCTGTCACCAACACAACAACTACACCCTAAGTTAACGAGCTGCATGACCCAGTTTCAAGGAATAGTCCGAGAAGACCGGACAACTCGCCAACTGCACTGGCTAACCATTACCCCGGAACACGATCCGCAAATCGATAAACATCCAGGTCCCCAATTACTGCTGGGTAGACAGAGGCAAATGGCGTAAAGAAACTTCCCCATAGTTTCACCCTGCCCGGGGATTGAACTTGGGTCCGCTCGCTTGCGAGGCGAGCATGCTAACCATTACACCACATACATGCAGAGAAACACATATGGTACACTGACACACATAAGCACACTAACATACAGGTACACACTTATGTACAGCAACACCACAACCGCATCCAGCCCATAAGAGCACGAACTGATCACTATAAGAACAGCTCAGTCCCAACCATTGTAAAAAGTATCAATAACTTGTAATAAACCAGTGTATTCACTCCCAGTCACTGTTAACTTATCACACTGTCACTGTTGAAATGCCCTGTAGTACAACCTTCTCCCCACCTAGTTGTTATATATCATATTTGTATCACTTTATCATTTGTCAAACAAGTGATTCATTAACCAATTATTCAACTGTATATTTTCAGCCTTCCTGTTGCCATGCTCTCTCAATAAACCATTAATTTTTACACACAAGAACAAAAATATACACCCACATAAATACATAGAAACATATATGCACACACACCAACTTTCTGTGTTTTAGTGTGTGATGTGAAAACAAACTCCAAAAATAACTATACTATATAATATTAGTAAAATACTTTGTAGATACACGTTGAAGTAGGATCATATTAAGCCCAGCCCACTGCACCCCAGCCCACCCCACCCCACCCCACCCCACCCTGATGTTTACAAGTTAATGAGTCAATTGTAATGTTTTTCCTTGTCTTTCAGATGTTTGGGAGAGTTAATGAACAGTAGTCGAGAGAGAAGTCGTGGGTGGGGTACTGAGAGGCGACATGGCTGACAGAATGGCGCGGCGCAGGGTTAAGCTCTACGCGCTCAACGCTGATCGCCAGTGGGACGACAGGGGCACAGGTCATGTGACGTCCTCGTAAGTACAGCGCGGTGCGAGTGTTTATCCCGTAGTATTTCTGGCCTGGCCCTTAAGCCACCACGCCCCTCTGTAAAAATAGCCGATTCGTTCATAGGAAATGTTCGTGCAGCTGTCTGTTAATTCAGATTTAATGTGTTCGCGATAGGTAAGAAGATCTGTTATCTAAAATAATGTTAAATATCTGGATTATCAAATGTAGATGATTTTAAGGCACTTCAGAGAGGATGTTAGAAAATGTTAAATATTTATCATAAAAAGTTGATGTTAAAGGTGAAATTAATTTTTTGAATGATGTCTTTTCATTATTTCTCTCTTCTGTACCAAATATAAAGTAGAACCAAATGATACCCAAAATATAGCACATAATGAACTATAGGTCGTGTGGCGGGATATATCTAAAATTATCTATATAACTTGATATAAATACACGCAGTCCAGAGGGAGGTAAAGCACTCGGGGGAAGAGCCACCGGACCTTTGTGGGAAGTTGGCTCATCTCAACAGCCAACAGACGTCAACTGTTGGGTGTGACGAACATAGATGGTTCGTGTTTATCTCGGCAACAAGGCATCGTCTATACCTGGAATGTACAATCTTTATACACTAGTCGGCCACTTAATTGTGCAGGTAATCAGCGATAAGTTAGCGCTGGGTTCCACAAAATTGAATGTAAATCCATAAATACAGGACAGTATTTTATGGGTCAGATTTTATAAACAACATCGATATTTAAAATTAAACACGGCTTATCATTTTTCACATATACGTATTCTGCAGTGAAATAATAGCACTAGTCAATAGCCCAGTTAAATATTCTGTAGTGAAATAATAGCACTAGTCAATAGTCCAGTTAATATTCTGTAGTGAAATAATAGCACTTGTCAATAGCCCAGTTAATATTCTGTAGTGAAATAATAGCACTAGTCAATAGCCCAGTTAATATTCTGTAGTGAAATAATAGCACTAGTCAATAACCCAGTTAATATTCTGTAGTGAAATAATAGCACTAGTCAATAGCCCAGTTAAATATTCTACAGTGAAATAATAGCACTAGTCAATAGCCCAGTTAAATATTCTACAGTGAAATAATAGCACTAGTCAATAGCCCAGTTAAATATTCTACAGTGAAATAATAGCACTAGTCAATAGCCCAGTTAAATATTCTACAGTGAAATAATAGCACTAGTCAATAGCCCAGTTAAATATTCTACAGTGAAATAATAGCACTAGTCAATAGCCCAGTTAAATATTCTACAGTGAAATAATAGCACTAGTCAATAGCCCAGTTAAATATTCTACAGTGAAATAATAGCACTAGTCAATAGCCCAGTTAATATTCTGTAGTGAAATAATAGCACTAGTCAATAGCCCAGTTAAATATTTTGTAGTGAAATAATAGCACTAGTCAATAGCCCAGTTAATATTCTACAGTGAAATAATAGCACTAGTCAATAGCCGCGTGTAGCCACGTATTAACTAGAGTATCGACAAAACCTCGATAACTTCCCCAGAAAGTAGAAGATTATCCACTACTTCCACCACACAAATTTAAGCCAATGAAATATCAGTTTTCGAACACATCGGCCAATTAAAAATCAGGGACGTGTTTCTCGATTATTTCCTTAATTTCCCTGCTTTTTATTTTCTACCCAAATATAAGGATTAATATCGGTCTTCCCGGTCATATAGCCCGAGATTTAGACGTCTCTCAGCTGGCCATATACGAACCTCTGGTCTATACCTTACCTTTGTACATTATTCTTCATACCTTTCCTTCCCTTCTATAAATACAGTTACAGTATATTGACTGTTTAGAAGACTTTAACATATACAGTTTTTTTTGTACAGTTAAAACAGTCACCAATGTCATCAATTATCCATCTGTCTACAATTACGGTCAGTACACAGTTCAGGTAAGACAGTCTAGTCATCGCCGCGGTTAAGACGGTCACTGTAACTGTCTCTACCGATCAAAGAACACTTAAAACAGTCACTAACAGTCGCCAACTAACCGCCTCCTCTCCACAGATATGTTGAACGGTTAAAAGGTATGTCCCTCTTAGTACGAGCAGAGTCCGACGGCTCCCTGTTGTTAGAGTCCAGGATTCAGGCGGACACAGCATACCAGAAACAGCAAGGGACTCTGATTGTGTGGTCAGAGGGCGAGAACTTTGACTTGGCGCTCAGTTTTCAAGAGAAGGCCGGCTGTGATGAGATCTGGGAAAAAATATGTCAGGTACTGTGTCCTACCTTCTAGTTAACCTAACCTAGTCTGACCTAACCTAACCTGGTCTAACCTAGTCTAACCTAACCTAGTCTAGTCTGACCTAACCTAGTCTAACCTAACCTGACCTGACCTAACCTTGTCTGGTCTAACGTAACCTAACCTAGTCTAGTCTAACCTAACCTAGTCTAACCTAACCTAGTCTAGTCTAACCTAACCTAGTCTAGTCTAACCTAACCTAGTCTAGTCTAACCTAACCTAGTCTAGTCTAACCTAACCTAACCTGACCTAATCTTGTCCGGTCTAATGTAACCCAACCTAGTCTAACCTATCCTATCCTATCCTATCCTATAATAACCTAGGCTAATATAACCGAACCCAGCTTATTTGACCTAAAGATTAACCACCCTATTGCTAACCTAACCAAACCTGACCTGACCTAACCTGACCTGACCAAACCTACCAATATCAATTATGCATTATTTTATTGTTTATGGTCATATATCAGGAGACACATTATGAGTCCAAATAGAGAAGAGTACACAACACAAGTTTTCTAAATTATGTCTATGTATATAATTGTGAATCTGAACTGGTGAGTTGAGTACATTACCTATGTACTCTGAATTGTGTCATGTATGTTTTTCGTGAGTCCAAACTGGTGAGTAGACGAGAAAAGGACTCAATAAATTGTGTATTTTTGCTAATATTGAGTCCAATCTTATGTATATGTATGTACAGTAACTAACTGTGAGTACGAACCATGTAAACAGAATAATCCCCAGTGTGTTTGTTTTTTTGCCGATCTTATTGTTATTATTTTGACTATTTTGCCGCAAGTGTACCCGACGAAAACGAATTGTAAAACTCCATCGCCTAACCAAATCTAAACTAACCTAACCTAACCTAATCGAACCTAACCTTACCTAACGTAACCTAACCAAACCTAACCTAAAAGTCTGTCACTCGTTCGCAGGTGCAAGGAAAGGACCCGAGCGTTGATATCACTCAAGATATCGTCGAGGAGAGCGAAGATGAAAGATTCGACGACGTCTCGGACTCGAACCCCTGGGTGGAATTGCCGCCTTGTGAGATTGGCAGACTGGAAGACATCAACGAGGTATGGTTTTGGGGAGGGGTCCAATGGTGTTTGGGGTGTGGTGCGGGGGTCCAGTGGGTGTGTTGTCAAGGCTAGTTTTGGGTGTGTTGTCAAGGCAATCACATTTCAGGACACAATCATTCTGCCAAATTCTAAAATAGATATGCTAGGCCTCACCATATCTTCTAATATGTCATGGAAGCCACACATCCTCAACATTGCTAAAGCTGCCTCCTGAAAGCTGGGAAAGCTGTACAGATGCCGTAGCTACTTCACTCCTGAGCAGTTGCTTCAAGTATATAAGGGATTCATTCATCCTAACTTGGAGTACTGCTCTCATATCTGGGGTGGCTCTTCAACTGTTAGATAGGATGGAATCAAAGGCATTTCGTCTTATTAACTCTCCTCCTTTAGTTGATAATCTTTCTTCCCTTTCTCTTCGCCACAATGATGCTTCACTCTCTCTCTTTTACAGGTACTTTAACGGGCAATGTTCGGTGGCTTTGGCATCCTGTGTACCGCCGTGGGCTCGTAACACACGTCTTGTCCGCGGTGCCCACCGTTTCTCTGTGGATGTCGGTCACACTATAATAACCCGTTATAGTACCTCCTTCTTTCTTCACACAGCCAAACTGTGGAATGGTCTGCCTTCTTTTGTGTTTCCATGCTCTTACAATTCATCTCACATAATCCACGTTGTAACTAACCTAACCTAACCATATTATTTCAGGTTATAAGCAACTGCCTCCACTCACCAGTACGGAGAGAAAAGCTGGCAATAGCCCTGGAGAACGAAGGCTACGTCAAGAAACTGGTCTCCGTATTCCACACCTGCGAGGATCTGGAGAATATGGAAGGGCTGCATCTCCTCTACGAAATCTTCAAAAATATCTTCCTGCTCAACAAAAACGCCCTATTTGAAATCATGTTCGCCGACGATACAATATTCGACGTCGTTGGCTGCTTGGAGTACGACCCTTCCTCGCCGTACCCTAAGAGACATCGCCAGTATCTAAAAAGTATAGCAAAGTTTAAGGAGGTGAGTTGTTGTGTATGAGACACCCGCACGTATGATTAGTGTATGTTGAGACACCACACATACGGAGGTGGTGTGGATGTGGTGGCTCAAGCAAATACTCACAACCATATGATTCGTGGCCACATCAGAAGAACGACTCATAAACGTGGCCACAATTAGAAAAATCCGTCCAATTAAGATATACGTCATAACCTATTTGATGTATTTTCCCACAACTAAGTTATTACAGTGAAGATAAGTAAACACAGAGGGTCCCAGGGTTATGGACGAGTTTTGTTCTTAAGTCAGAAATGTCAGTAAGTCGGACCACATGCCTTATGTTCACTAAATCTCGACCTAAGTCATTTTTTACATCCTGGATCAGTTAATTTAAGAGAGATGAAGAAATTGATTGAGAAAATACAGTTTTGTTTTGTTATCAAAGTTGAGTTCATTGGTGTAGATCCTTTGACACCTACAAGAATTTTGAGTTTCTTTCAAAGTTATTCCGACCGTTGACCGGCTGAAGCCCAACGCTCTACCAATGGCTGAACACCTTTGACCCTTTTCAGAACGTTTAATTACATCAACTTTCACTTCGATTGTGATTGTTTTCCATTTTTTTTTGGATGCAGTACAATTATTTGCATCAGGTTTGTGTTTTGGGAGCCATGATGGGGACAGAAAAAACGAGCTAAGCAAAAAAACAACAGTGAGGTGAGGTGTAAGGCATACTGACACTCCATCGAGACGAAGTGACTACCTACCTGCCGCTCCACCACACAAACTAGTTGTCATACTATATACCAGTTGTACCTGTGGCGATATCTTAAAAATATTTACCCTTATGGGACGTAGTTCGTATTGGCTGGCGTTCCTAAGTCGGACGCTCGTAACTCGTGGACCCCATGTAATTGAATGATATACTTTCCGCTCTGAAAGACTATCTTGTGTGATGTGAGATAAGTTTGTACGTGTTGGGATCTGACCTCGTGGTTATCAGTCTCACGGCGGCGTCCAGATTCTCGTCGTTTACTCTACTTGTAATCTCTGACTTGCTGAGATTTAATAGACTAGCATAAATATCAACCTTCTGTCATAAATATGGATTCTATGAGGTGAACGCTTACAGGTAATGAATAGGTTCCCTTATGTAAACTATGCATGAAGTATGTCACAATTCTGAAGATCAACCTAACTGGGCCTCTAGTTTGATGTCTTGAGGTGAAACAAGAAATAGTGAACAGCTCCTAATTCTTTTTTTCCTTCCTGGTCTCAAAATTTCTTGTCAAATACTTCCGGAATAATTGTAATCTTTCTTGCATAGTTTTCGGCTCTGTAATCCATTTTGTGCTCTTAAAGTATAATTTGATATGTTTGGTAAATGTCTCGACTGACATTTTAATGACTTGTGCCTGAAACAGCTTGAACTAGTTAGGTTAGGTGAAACAAGCTGGTTAGGTTAGGTGAAACAAGCTGGTTAGGTTAGGTGAAACAAGCTAGTTACACCCTTGAAGTTTGGCATGCAAGTTAACTGTATGACCAGTAATATCAACAAGAAATGCTACTTCACAGAGCCATTCCACATTTTCAAGCTGTGGAACTGCTTCTACCTTACCATTATGAACGAAACAATACCATATATAGTGTACTCTGCTTCCATGTCTTCCAGAAACTACTTCAACTGGACATGATTCAAGATTTGATAAAGTTGACAGCTTAAACTACAACTTTTGATCACATTTTCAAAAGGTTTAGTCTTTTCAACCAAAATTTTGTTGATGTATAAAGCAGTAACAGTGTATCATTTTGTGCGCTAACCAATGTGTTATGTTGGCAGGTAATCCCCATCGAGAATAGTGAGTTACTGAGCAAGATACACCAAACATACCGTGTACAGTATATCCAAGATGTGGTCCTTCCCACCCCAGCAGTGTTTGAGGAGAATATGCTCTCCACTCTCTCCTCATTTATATTCTTCAACAAGGTGGAAATTGTCTCTCTTATACAGGTAAGGTCACTTAATCACATTGTAAAGTTGGGGTCAAAAGTTCGCTGGCCCAGTATGAAACAGAGTCGACCCCAAGTGAGATGAAACAGTGACTTAAACAGTGACTTGGTTTCACCGCTGGGAGCAAACTTTCGTCCCAGACTATACAGACACTTAAAAAAACTATCTATATTAAATTGTGATGAGAAAAATATGACAAAGGATGAAGTTTTTTGACAACAGGAGTTACAGTGTTCATTCTGACATTCATTTACTACTTGGGGGTTAATCTTCAGGTGAGCACTTGGGGGTTAATCTACAGGTGAGCACTTGGGGGTTAATCTACAGGTGAGCACTTGGGGGTTAATCTACAGGTGAGCACTTGGGGGTTAATCTTCAAGTGAGCACTTGGGGGTTAATCTACAGGTGAGCACTTGGGGTTAATCTACAGGTGAGCACTTGGGGGTTATCTACAGGTGAGCACTTGGGGGTTAATCTTCAGGTGAGCACTTGGGGGTTAATCTACAGGTGAGCACTTGGGGGTTAATCTTCAGGTGAGCACTTGGGGGGTCACTAAATCTTCAGGTGAGCACTTGGGGGCTACTTCTTCAGGTGAGCACTTGGGGGCTAATCTTCAGGTGAGCACTTGGGGAGCTAATCTTCAGGTGAGCACTTTAATCATCAGGTGAGCACTTGGGGTTAATCTTCAGGTGAGCACTTGGGGGTAATCTCAGGTGAGCACTTGGGGTAATCTACAGGTGAGCACTTGGGGGTTATCTTCAGGTGAGCTAATCTTGGTGAGCACTTGGGGTTAATCTTCAGGTGAGCACTTGGTGAGCACTTGGGGGTTAATCTACAGGTGAGCACTTGGGGGGAGCTAATCATCAGGTGAGCACTTGGGGGTTAATCTACAGGTGAGCACTTGGGGGTTAATCTACAGGTGAGCACTTGGGGGTTAATCTACAGGTGAGCACTTGGGGGTTAATCATCAGGTGATATATAAGTAGAATTATGTTTGCTGTTGTTGCCGGCCTCAGACACACCAGGAATTAAGTCTTGGGAGTTACCAAGCACGAAGGCGATCACCAACGTCACTCTGTTCCGAACTCTACAGGAAGACGAACGATTCCTGAGCGAGTTGTTCCACCAGCTGGGAGGCGATGAAGACATACCCACAGAGAAGCGGCGAGACTTGGTACTGTTCCTAAAGGAGTTCTGCACCTTCTCCCAAACCCTACAGCCCACCAGCAGAGAGGCGTTCTTTAAAGTAAGTCCTCGTCTCGTGAGAATGTTTTTATTTTTGTTTTGACGTTAACTGTTGTACTCGTGTTAGCTGGTGTTAAAGGAGTTTAGGGTAATAATTGGGTGAGAAATGGTGGTGTTGATAGTGGTGATGACTTCTTTAGGTTAAGTTAGTACCATTATTAACATGAATAAAGTCTTGTGTTAGGTTAAGTCAGTCACCACCTCATCGGAACCCACACGCGACCTTGACCTTACTATGCCAAGGTGAACTGATCTCGACCTTTACCTTATACCCACCCCCCCTTCTCCCCCTCCCCCCCAGACTCTGTCCAGCCTGGGGGTCTTGTCGGCGCTGGAGATCACCCTCGGACTCGACGACGCGGTTATCAAGTCGGCCTCCATTGATATTCTCAGCTACATCGTGGAGTTCTCCCCGTCGATGGTTCGCGAGTACATGGTGCAGCAACAACATAAAACAGAAGAGGTAAGGCATGGGGTCGGGTGTATGGAGGTGAGGCTGGGGTCGGGTGTACGGAGGTGAGGCTGGGGTCGGGTGTATGGAGGTGAGGCGTGGGGTCGGGTGTACGGAGGTGAGGCTGGGGTCGGGTGTACGGAGGTGAGGCTGGGGTCGGGTGTACGGAGCTGAGGCTGGGGTCGGGTGTACGCATGTTTGTGTCATTACATTCGGGCGTCCCTCGATGGCCGTACAATCAGATCAGGTTAGTATAGAGTTTAATCACAAGTACAATCAGATCAGGTTAGTACAGTGATCCCTCGGTTAACGAGCGCCTTGGTAAGATTCTTAACTTCGGTTAACGAGCAATCCCTCGATTAACGCGTTTTTTACGAGCCGACTTCAACATGTTTTCGCTTGCATTTGGCGGTCCACCAGCTGTAGTATTAGTCCGCCAATAAAGTAATCGGTTTTAGGGCTTAAATTCCTTACTATTTTAGTAAATATCAAGAAGTTTATACTATTCAATAATTTTAAAAGTTTAATATTAACTTTTTTAGTCATTTTAACAATTATTGAACATAATTGAAGGTAAAGAAACTAGTTTCTGGCATGCCATCCAGCCTGTTAACACACCAGACAGGCGTTAGTCTCTCTCTGTTTTCAGTGGAGGTAACATCTTGCTTGAGACTTTCTTCAACTTAACACTTTTTTCTGTGTTTCCAAGCAAATTATTGGTCATTTTGAAATTTATTTTGCATAATGATAATGTATAATGCAGTGCAGTGTTGATTTGAAGAAAATAATCTTGAATTACACCAAGTGAACTAAAATTTTATGGGTGAAATGGTGCCATGGGGTGACTTCTCTTCCACCCCAATGCCTTCTCTTCTTCCTTCTCCTCCACCCCCATTCTAATTCCCATCATCATCATCATCAATCCAGGAGCCTTCTACATACACACCTCAAAGTAAGTGTACTTTACCTTTTTTGTTGAATTTAGGCAATTTTCGGTGAGCTGGAACCAATTACCCAAAAACCCATTGAAACAATGGTTTCGGTTAACGAGCAACCTGCTGGAACGGATTGTGCTCGTTAACCGAGGGACCACTGTATAGAGTTTAATAACAAGTACAATCAGATCAGGTTAGTATAGAGTTTAATAACAAGTACAATCAGATCAGGTTAGTATAGTGTTTAATAACTGGGTAGGAGGAGGGTGTACAGGGTAGGAGGAGGGTGTACAGGGTAGGAGGAGGGGTGTACATGGTAGGAGGAGGGGTGTACAGGGTAGGAGGGGTGTACAGGGTAGGAGGAGGGGTGTACAGGGTAGGAGGAGGGTGTACAGGGTAGGAGGGGGGTGGGTAGGGAGGAGGGTGCACAGGCAGGAGGAGGGTACTGCAGGAGGAGGGGTACTGCAGGAGGGGTGTACAGGGTAGGGAGGGAGGGTGTACAGGGTAGGGAGGGTGGTGTGTGGGCAGGAGGTGTACAGGGTAGGAGGAGGGGTGTACAGGGTAGGAGGAGGTGTGTGGGAGGAGGGTACAGGTAGGAGAGGTGGCAGGTAGGGAAGGTACAGGGTAGGGAGGAGGGGTAGGAGGAGGGGTGTAAGCAGGGTAGGAGGGGGTAGGAGGTGGGCAGGGTAGGTAGGAGGAGGTGGGCAGGGTAGGAGGAGGGTGTACAGGTAGGAGGGTGTAAGGTAGGAGGAGGTAAGCAGGGTAGAGGGGTGTACAGGGTAGGAGGAGGGGTACAGGTAGGAGGAGGGTAAGCAGGGTGGGAGGAGGGTGTACAGGGTAGGAGGAGGTAAAGCAGGGTAGGAGGAGGGTGTACAGGGTAGGAGGGGGGGGTGTACAGGGTAGAGGAGGGTGTCAGGGGTAGGAGGGGTGGTGTAGCAGGGTAGGAGGTGGGTATAGGTAGGGGATGAGGGTACAGGGTAGGAGGAGGGGTACAGGGGTAGGAGGAGGGGTGTACAGGGTAGGAGGAGGGTACAGGGTAGGAGGCAGGGTAGGAGGAGGTGTGTACAGGTAGGAGGAGGGGTAGGAGGAGGGGTGTACAGGGTAGGAGGAGGTGTAGGGTAGGGAGGAGGGGTGTGGGGGAGGAGGGGTGTACAGGGTAGGGGAGGAGGGGTGTACAGGGGTAGGGAGGAGGGGTGAAGGGGTAGGAGGAGGTAAGCAGGTAGGAGGTGTGGGCTAGGTAGGAGGAGGGGTGTACAGGGTAGGGAGGAGGGTGTACAGGGTAGGAGGGTGTAAGCAGGTAGGAGGAGGGTGTAGGTAGGAGGAGGGTGTACAGGGTAGGAGGAGGGGTGTACAGGGTAGGAGGAGGGTGTACAGGGTAGGAGGAGGGGTGTACAGGGTAGGAGGAGGGTGTACAGGGTAGGAGGAGGGGTGTACAGGGTAGGAGGAGGGTGTACTGGAGAATTAACAAAGAAAAGTGTAAGAGAGAGAGAGAGAGAGAGAGAGAGAGATATATAAAGACACAAGGAGAAGAAAGATTAGGAAAAAAATCCCTTGAGGAATATAAGCCAATTGAATCTGGTTGTCTATGTGTACACTTTTCTTACCATTTATAGACATATGAGTTTCTCTAGGCCCTTAGTAGGTGTGTGTGGGGTGATTAACATAACTAGTAATTGCTTAGAGATAAGTTAAGTCATGATATATTTAAGGCTGTAATATCCTGTCATAAGCTTTGAGAGGGAGGAGGTAAAATCTTCAGGTAACTGTTTTGAATTGTTGTTTACCTTGTACCCCCAGAGAATTGTTTACCTTGTACCCCCAGAGAATTGTTTACCTTGTACCCCAGAGAATTGCTTACCTGTACCCCAGAGTAACTGTTTACCTTGTACCCCCAGAGAATTGTTTACCTTTGTACCCCCAGAGAATTGTTTACCTGCAATTTCAGAGAACGAGCTTACCTTGTACCCCAGAGAATTGTTTACATCTTTGTACCCCCCAGAGAATTGTTTACCTTGTACCCCCCAGAGAATTGTTTACCTTGTACCCCAGAGAATTGTTTACCTTGTACCCCAGTGAATTGTTTACCTTGTACCCCCCGGAGAATTGTTTACCTTGTACCCCCCAGAGAATTGTTTACCTCCGTCCCCCAGAACTTCATCCCTATATCTTGTGTTTGCAGGAGCAGTATCTTTTAAACATCATCATTGAGCAAATGGTGGTGGACTCTGATCCTGAGATGGGGGGGGCGGTCCAGCTGATGGGTATACTGCGGATACTGATAGATCCCGAGAACATGATGGCCACCGTCACCAAGTCGGAGAGGGCGGACTTCCTCGCGTTCTTTTATAAACACTCGATGCATTACCTTGTGGGTATGTATGGCGCTACCTTGGTGAAGTATGGATGTATGGTACTACCTTGGTGAAGTATGTATGTATGGTACTACCTTGGTGAAGTATGGATGTATGGTACTACCTTGGTGAAGTATGGATGTATGGTACTACCTTGGTGAAGTATGGATGTGCTGGCACTACCTTGGTGCGATGGATGTATGGCAATTACCTTGGTGAAGTATGGATGTATGTACTACTCAGAAGTATGTATGTATGGTACTACCTTGGTGAAGTATGGATGTATGGCACTACCTTGGTGAAGTATGTATGTATGGTACTACCTTGGTGAAGTATGGATGTATGGTACTACCTTGGTGAAGTATGTATGTATGGTACTACCTTGGTGAAGTATGTATGTATGGCACTACCTTGGTGAAGTATGGATGTATGGTACTACCTTGGTGAAGTATGGATGTATGGCACTACCTTGGTGAAGTATGGATGTATGGTACTACCTTGGTGAAGTATGTATGTATGGTACTACCTTGGTGAAGTATGGATGTATGGCACTACCTTGGTGAAGTATGGATGTATGGCACTACCTTGGTGAAGTATGGATGTATGGTACTACCTTGGTGAAGTATGGATGTATGGCACTACCTTGGTGAAGTATGGATGTATGGCACTATGTTGGTGAAGTATGTATGTATGGTACTACCTTGGTGAAGTATGTATGTATGGCACTACCTTGGTGAAGTATGTATGTATGGCACTATGTTGGTGAAGTATGTATGTATGGTACTACCTTGGTGAAGTATGTATGTATGGTACTACCTTGGTGAAGTATGTATGTATGGCACTATGTTGGTGAAGTATGGATGTATGGTACTACCTTGGTGAAGTATGTGTGTATGGCACTATGTTGGTGAAGTATGGGTGTATGGCACTATGTTGGTGAAGTATGTATGTATGGCACTACCTTGGTGAAGTATGTATGTATGGTACTACCTTGGTGAAGTATGGATGTATGGTACTACCTTGGTGAAGTATGTATGTATGGCACTACCTTGGTGAAGTATGGATGTATGGTACTACCTTGGTGAAGTATGGATGTATGGCACTACCTTGGTGAAGTATGGATGTATGGTACTACCTTGGTGAAGTATGTATGTATGGGGTTGGTGTGTTTATATATGGGTGAGAAAGATAATATGTGTTTGTGTGTGTGAGACAAACTACTTCAATAATGGGTAAATCAGTCATTAAGTTTTCTCGACTTAACTGGTGGATAACCGTGAACGACTGTATGGATGGTGTGACCGTATGTATGATGTGACCGTATGGATGACTGGCAGAGGTTAGGTTAGGAATACACATTGATTTATTCTGGCTGCTGTGACGCATAGGTAAATAAACACAGGTATATAGCTCTTTGGGGGAGGGGGGGGGGGTGATGCCAGCCCTCTTGAGCTATGACTGTGAGTGTGTCCAAACATTCATCACCACTGCCTCTTCTTCCCTTCCTCCTCCTCCTCCTCCATTATATCGAGGGTTCGTTAGATGTGAAACCTCTATGTAATGGACTACAGTAAAGCCTCCGATAACAATGGTTCGACCAACAACTTTTCATATTTAAGACCCTAGTTAATTTAGGACCCAATTCAATTTACGTCCTTATTTCATTCATATTTACGACCAAAATATAATAAAAATATAATTAAATTAAATTTTCATATAAATAATAACTAAATCCAGATATGAAAAAAATACTGTAAAAAATTAAGAGCGCCTTGCACAAAGAAGCTGCCTTGCTAATGAGTGGTAAACAAGTGATGGTAGTGTTGTTTCAAAAGCTAATAGAAATTGTATAAGCTTAGCCGAGAAACTAGACGTGTTAAAACGATATGAAAACGGTGAGAGGTCTGTGGATATTATATGGAGCAAGCAATGAACATATTTACTAAAGTGGATCCATTAACAGAACAAAGCTTTAAAATTTAAATAAACACAAATGACCTCTACATAAAGATGTATAATGAAAAAAGAAAACAGCTGTGCAAAGGTCTTTTGACAGCTTTATAGGCCTAAACCATCAACTTCAGCTACACCAAATTCAGCATCATAAGCAACTTCAACAACAACTTCAAGTTCAGTAACAGTTTCAGCAACAGCTTTATGGAAAGCTGCAGCTTCAGCCAGAGCTGAACCTACAGCTTCAGCCAGAGTTGAACCTGATGACTTCCTCATCTGAGTAAAAACTCGCACAATATTCATTGGCTGTCCTTATGTTTTAGACTTTACCGCCATTGGTGAGTAGAATTTTAGTTTTACATTCGTAAATATTTTTTAAAACATATATGAACAGTAAATAAGTGTTGCTTTCATATTCATATGTTGAGAAATGACAATATGTTTTCACATGTACGCACTTACTGTTCATATGTTGGTGTTCCCAATCGTCTCACTTTATTTCTTTACCATTGGTGGTTAGTTACTTCTAGTATTCCATTTATTAACATTAAATAACGTTACTTAAATCATATATATTCATTTTTTTTTTACATTAGGTTCACTACAGCTACAACCGGGATCTTATTGTCTACAGTTTCTTATGTAGAACCATCGTCACTCACGGAAACAATGCCGTCTTGTCTCCTCTTGTGTGTTTTAATATTCTACGCATTATTGATGAATTGCATTGTTCATTTTACATATATAAACATTAATTCAATCAAATACATATTCAGTAATAAACAATAGTGAATCTTTTGTACATATTCTTAAAAAGATAAATGATGCGGTATCCTTAAATGCGCACGTACAGTATATGTTGGCGTTCCCAATCCATCTTTTTTTTTTCTTCTTCACTATTAGTGGCTAGCTACTTCTATTGTTCCATTTATTAACATTAAATAACATTACTTAAAACATATATATTCATTTTTTTACATTAATTTTACTACAGCTACAACCAGGGTCTTATTTTCTTCATTTTCTCGTGTAGAACCATCGTCCCGGACTCCCGGCTGTAAACACAAACGAAAACAATGGCGGTTCATCTCCACTTGTGTGACCATATTATTATTCATTTATATTGTATAAGGTGCATTCAGAAACATTATTTAAAGAATATGGTTTGCAATATTCATTAATTGTATTGTTTTTTGGGGGGAAAAGAGGGTAAAAAGCCACACAGAAGATATGAAAAGGTCGCACTTGGAAACACATCTCATTATTATTGCTTTAATGGTAATACGATTCACCTCACACTGTAATATTGGAGGACACATTACCGTCGTTATCCGAGGCCTTACTGCATGTGGAGAGGAGAGTCCATTATATCGAGGGTCCGTTAGATGTGAAACCTCTATTTAATGGACTATATGGAGAGGAGAGTCCATTATATCGAGGGTCCGTTAGATGTGAAACCTCTATTTAATGGACTATATGGAGAGGAAAGTCCATTATATCGAGGGTCCGTTAGATGTGAAACCTCTATTTAATGGACTATATGGAGAGGAGAGTCCATTATATCGAAGGTCCGTTAGATGTGAAACCTCTATTTAATGGACTATATGGAGAGGAGAGTCCATTATATCGAGGGTCCGTTAGATGTGAAACCTCTATTTAATGGACTATATGGAGAGGAGAGTCCATTATATCGAGGGTCCGTTAGATGTGAAACCTCTATTTAATGGACTATATGGAGAGTCCATTATATCGAGGTCCGTTAGATGTGAAACCTCTATTTAATGGACTATATGGAGAGGAGAGTCCATTATATCGGTCCGTTAGATGTGAAACCTCTATTTAATGGACTATATGGAGAGGAGAGTCCATTATATCGAGGGTCCGTTAGATGTGAAACCTCTATTTAATGGACTATATGGAGAGGAGAGTCCATTATATCGAGGGTCCGTTAGATGTGAAACCTCTGTGTTATGGACTATATGGAGAGGAGAGTCCATTATATCGAGGTTTCACTCTATTAACCTCTAGTATACAATGTACAATAAAAGATGTTTATCTCTACAGCACCACCACCACCTAACCTAACCTAACCTAACCCTCTCAGCCTCGGAGTCGAAATCACAGACGCACGTGAAAACTTACACTCGGCCTCAGATTTATTTAGGGCCCATTTCACCGCCGTGGAATTGTTTCATTAATTGTAATGGATCTCTTCTAGCAGGAAATTGTCTGAAACATTGTATGACACCATAAAAAACGGAAAATTATTTAAATTTAAGCCACTTTTTTCGAGCTAGTTGAAAATAGTAGGGAAATTATTTAGTAGCATCTTGATTTCCATTCACATTTTCCTTGTATTATGGTGTTCATTAGTATGTACTTTATACCTCAATAAAGAACAAGTCCTGTCGAATATTGTGGTGTAAGGAAAAATAACACAAAAACTCATGGAATAAATAACGGGTCAAACAGCACAGCCTCCTCTCTCACACTGGCTTCATGCTGCCACACACATTCACCAACACTGTCTCGGAGAAGGTTTTAAGGCCCACACAAAGAAAATGGCGTCTAAAGTTCATTCAGTGCGAGGCTGAGAGGGTTAACCTAACACTAGCCATAACGTACCTTACAGCACCACCACTATTGACCCTAACCTAACACTAACCTAACACTAGCCATAATGTACCTTACAGCACCACCACTATTGACCCTAACCTAACACTAACCTAACACTAGCCATAATGTACCTTACAGCACCACCACTATTGACCCTAACCTAACACTAACCTAACACTAGCCATAATGTACCTTACAGCACCACCACTATTGACCCTAACCTAACACTAACCTAACACTAGCCATAACGTACCTTACAGCACCACCACTATTGACCCTAACCTAACACTAACCTAACACTAGCCATAATGTACCTTACAGCACCACCACTATTGACCCTAACCTAACACTAACCTAACACTAGCCATAATGTACCTTACAGCACCACCACTATTGACCCTAACCTAACACTAACCTAACACTAGCCATAATGTACCTTACAGCACCACCACTATTGACCCTAACCTAACACTAACCTAACACTAGCCATAATGTACCTTACAGCACCACCACTATTGACCCTAACCTAACACTAACCTAACACTAGCCATAATGTACCTTACAGCACCACCACTATTGACCCTAACCTAACACTAACCTAACACTAGCCATAATGTACCTTACAGCACCACCACTATTGACCCTAACCTAACACTAACCTAACACTAGCCATAATGTACCTTACAGCACCACCACTATTGACCCTAACCTAACACTAACCTAACACTACATAATGTACCTTACAGCACCACCACTATTGACCCTAACCTAACACTAACCTAACACTAGCCATAATGTACCTTACAGCACCACCACTATTGACCCAACCTAACACTAACCTAACACTAGCCATAATGTACCTTACAGCACCACCACACTATTGACCCTAACTCAATACTAACCTAACACTAACCTAACACTAGCCATAATGTACCTTACAGCACCACCAATTATTGACCCTAACCTAACACTAACCTAACACTAACCATAATGTACCTTTACAGCACCACCACTATTGACCCTAACCTAACACTAACCTAACACTAGCCATAATGTACCTTACAGCACCACCACTATTGACCCTAACCTAACACTAACCTAACACTAGCCATAATGTACCTTACAGCACCACCACTATTGACCCTAACCTAACACTAACCTAACACTAGCCATAATGTACCTTACAGCACCACCACTATTGACCCTAACCTAACACTAACCTAACACTAGCCATAATGTACCTTACAGCACCACCACTATTGACCCTAACCTAACACTAACCTAACACTA
>NW_024757463.1:54878-94083 GCF_018991925.1 Homarus americanus | reverse complement strand
AGGATGATGATTTAACCCTTTAAGGATGATGATTTAACCCTTTAAGGATGATGATTTAAACCTTTAAGGATGATGATTTAAACCTTTAAGGATGATGATTTAACCCTTTAAGGACGATGATTTAACCCTTTAAGGATGATGATTTAAACCTTTAAGGACGATGATTTAACCCTTTAAGGACGATGATTTAACCCTTTAAGGACGATGATTTAACCCTTTAAGGATGATGATTTAACCCTTTAAGGATGATGATTTATCCCTTTAAGGATGATGATTTAACCCTTCAAGGACGATGATTTAACCCTTTAAGGATGATGATTTAACCCTTTAAGGATGATGATTTAACCCTTTAAGGATGATGATTTAACCCTTTGAGGATGATGATTTAACCCTTTGAGGATAATGATTTAAACCTTTAAGGATGATGATTTAACCCTTTAAGGACGATGATTTAACCCTTTAAGGACGATGATTTAACCCTTTAAGGACGATGATTTAACCCTTTAAGGATGATGATTTAACCCTTTAAGGATGATGATTTATCCCTTTAAGGATGATGATTTAACCCTTTAAGGACGATGATTTAACCCTTTAAGGATGATGATTTAAACCTTTAAGGATGATGATTTAACCCTTTGAGGACGATGATTTAACCCTTTAAGGATGATGATTTAACCCTTTAAGGATGATGATTTAACCCTTTACGGATGATGATTTAACCCTTTAAGGATGATGATTTAACCCTTTGAGGACGATGATTTAACCCTTTAAGGATGATGATTTAACCCTTTAAGGATGATGATTTAACCCTTTACGGATGATGATTTAACCCTTTAAGGACGATAATTTAACCCTTTAAGGATGATGATTTAAACCTTTAAGGACGATAATTTAACCCTTTAAGGATGATGATTTAACCCTTTAAGGATGATGATTTAACCCTTTAAGGACGATAATTTAACCCTTTAAGGATGATAATTTAACCCTTTAAGGATGATGATTTAACCCTTTGAGGACGATGATTTAACCCTTTAAGGATGATGATTTAACCCTTTAAGGATGATGATTTAACCCTTTAAGGACGATGATTTAACCCTTTAAGGATGATGATTTAACCCTTTAAGGATGATGATTTAACCCTTTGAGGACGATGATTTAACCCTTTAAGGACGACAATTTAACCCTTTAAGGATGATAATTTAACCCTTTAAGGATGATGATTTAACCCTTTAAGGACGATGATTTAACCCTTTAAGGACGATAATTTAACCCTTTAAGGACGATGATTTAACCCTTTATGGATGATAATTTAACCCTTTAAGGATGATGATTTAACCCTTTAAGGACGATGATTTAACCCTTTAAGGATGATGATTTAACCCTTTAAGGATGATGATTTAACCCTTTAAGGACGATGATTTAACCCTTTAAGGACGACGATTTAACCCTTTAAGGATGATGATTTAACCCTTTAAGGATGATGATTTAACCCTTTAAGGATGTTGATTTAACCCTTTAAGGACGATGATTTAACATTTTAAGGATGATGATTTAACCCTTTAAGGACGACGATTTAACCCTTTAAGGATGATGATTTAACCCTTGAAGGATGATGATTTAACCCTTGAAGGATGATGATTTAACCCTTTAAGGACGACAATTTAACCCTTTAAGGATGATGATTTAACCCTTGAAGGATGATGATTTAACCCTTTAAGGACGATGATTTAACCCTTTAAGGATGATGATTTAACCCTTTAAGGACGATGATTTAACCCTTTAAGGATGATGATTTAACCCTTTAAGGATGATGATTTAACCCTTGAAGGATGATGATTTAACCCTTTAAGGACGATGATTTAACCCTTTAAGGATGATGATTTAACCCTTTAAGGACGACGATTTAACCCTTTAAGGATGATGATTTAACCCTTTAAGGATGATGATTTAACCCTTTAAGGATGTTGATTTAACCCTTTAAGGACGATGATTTAACATTTTAAGGATGATGATTTAACCCTTTAAGGTCGACGATTTAACCCTTTAAGGATGATGATTTAACCCTTGAAGGATGATGATTTAACCCTTGAAGGATGATGATTTAACCCTTTAAGGACGATGATTTAACCCTTTAAGGATGATGATTTAACCCTTTAAAGATGATGATTTAACCCTTTAAAGATGATGATTTAACCCTTTAAGGACGATTATTTAACCCTATGAGAATGATGATTTAACCCTTTAAGGATGATGATTTAACTCTTTAAGGACGATGATTTAACCCTTTAAGGATGATGATTTAACCCTTTAAAGATGATGATTTAACCCTTTAAAGATGATGATTTAACCCTTTAAGGACGATTATTTAACCCTATGAGGATGATGATTTAACCCTTTGAGGATGATGATTTAACTCTTTAAGGACGATGATTTAACCCTTTAAGGATGATAATTTAACCCTTTGAGAAGGATGATTTAACCCTTTAAGGATGATGATTTAACCCTTTAAGGATGATAATTTAACCCTTTGAGGATGATGATTTAACCCTATGAGGATGATGATTTAACCCTTTAAGGATGATAATTTAACCCTTTAAGGATGATAATTTAACCCTTTGAGAAGGATGATTTAACCCTTTAAGGATGATGATTTAACCCTTTAAGGATGATAATTTAACCCTTTGAGGATGATGATTTAACCCTATGAGGATGATGATTTAACCCTTTAAGGATGATAATTTAACCCTTTGAGGATGATGATTTAACCCTTTGAGGATGATGATTTAACCCTTTAAGGATGATAATTTAACCCTTTGAGAAGGATGATTTAACCCTTTAAGGATGATGATTTAACCCTTTAACCACGATGACTTAACCCTTTCATAATGATAACTTAACCCTTACTTGGAATTCCAGTACACTTTGGTGATGACGTGGTATGAAGTCCTCCTCCAACCCTTCTTCTTGAGGATGTTCCCAAGTTGTATCTCTGCCCGGCCGCCACTGTACGCCTCGCTCAAGTCGAAGAGATTGATTCCGGTCTCATAAGCTACGGTGATAATTTCCTCCGCTGTTTCTTCGGATACTTGTGGACTGAACGTCACCCAGGTACCTATGAAGTGTTAAAGAGGTTAAACATATGTGTCACTGTCTAATATATGTCACTGTCTAACATGTGTCACTGTCTATTATGTGATCTCGTTATGTGTCACTGTCTAACATGTGTCAGTGTCTAACATGTATCACTGTCTCATATGTGTACCTCTTATGTGTCTGTCTAATATGTGTCACTGTCTCATGTGTGTTCCTGTTATGTGTCACTGTCTAATATGTGATCCCGTTATGTGTCAGTGTGTAACATGTGTCAGTGTCTAATATGTATCACTGTCTAACATGTGTCACTGTCTCATATGTGTTCCTGTTATGTGTCACTGTCTAACATGTGTCACTGTCTAATATGTGTCACTGTCTCATGTGTGTTCCTGTTATGTGTCACTGTCTAATATGTGATCCTGTTATGTGTCACTGTCTAATATGTGTCACTGTCCCATGTGTGTTCCTGTTATGTGTCACTGTCTAATATGTCACTGTCTAACATGTGTCACTGTCTATTATGTGATCTTTATGTGTCACTGTCTAACATGTGTCAGTGTGTAACATGTGTCACTGTCTAACATGTGTCACTGTCTAACATGTGTCACTGTCTAACATGTGTCAGTGTGTAACATGTGTCATGTGCTGTCACTGTCTAACATGTGTCAGTGTGTGTAGCATGTGTCACTGTAACATGTGTCACTGTCTAACATGTGTCACTGTCTAACATGTGTCACTGTCTAACATGTGTCAGTGTGTACATGTGTCACTGTCTAACATGTGTCAGTGTGTAACATGTGTCACTGTCTAACATGTGTCAGTGTGTAACATGTGTCACTGTCTAACATGTGTCAGTGTGTAACATGTGTCACTGTCTAACATGTGTCAGTGTGTAACATGTGTCACTGTCTAACATGTGTCAGTGTGTAACATGTGTCACTGTCTAACATGTGTCAGTGTGTAACATGTGTCACTGTCTAACATGTGTCACTGTCTCATATGTGTTCCTGTTATGTGTCACTATCTCATGTGTCACTGTCTAACATGTGTCACTGTCTAATATGTGTCACTGTCTCATGTGTGTTCCTGTTATGTGTCACTGTCTAACATGTGTCACTGTGTAATATGTGTCACTGTCTAACATGTGTCACTGTCTAACATGTGTCACTGCCTATTATGTGATACTGTTATGTGTCACTGTCTCACATGTGTCACTGTCTAACATGTGTCACTGCCTATTATGTGATACTGTTATGTGTCACTGTCTAATATGTGATCCCGTTATGTGTCACTGCCTAACATGTGTCAGTGTGTAACATGTGTCAGTGTCTAATATGTGATCCTGTTATGTGTCATTGTCTAACATGTGTCACTTTCTAACATGTGTCACTGTCTAACATGTGTCACTGTCTCATATGTGTCACTGTCTAATATGTGATCCCGTTATGTGTCACTGCCTAACATGTGTCAGTGTGTAACATGTGTCAGTGTCTAATATGTGATCCTGTTATGTGTCATTGTCTAACATGTGTCACTTTCTAACATGTGTCACTGCCTAACATGTGTCAGTGTGTAACATGTGTCAGTGTCTAATATGTGATCCTGTTATGTGTCATTGTCTAACATGTGTCACTTTCTAACATGTGTCACTGCCTAACATGTGTCAGTGTGTAACATGTGTCAGTGTCTAATATGTGATCCTGTTATGTGTCATTGTCTAACATGTGTCACTTTCTAACATGTGTCACTGTCTAACATGTGTCACTGTCTAATATGTGTCACTGTCTCATGTGTGTTCCTATTATGTGTCACTGTCAAACATGTGTCACTGTCTAACATGTGACACTGTCTAATATGTGTCACCGTCCAATGTGTCGCCGTACAATATGTGTCACTGTCTAATTCGTGGCAATAATATAGTTAAAAATAATTAAGTGGACCTTAATTACTTCGAGCCCTGAGAGAGAGAGAGAGAGAGAGAGAGAAGAGAGAGAGAGAGAGAGAGAGAGAGAGAGAGAGAGAGAGAGAGAGAGAGAGAGAGAGAGAGAGAGAGAGAGAGAGAGAGAGAGATTCAACTACCAGAAATATCATGATGCCAATAACAAATTACCTACATTAAATTTTCCTCCTAACTGGTGATGTGAGAACGTATCTAACTGACTCACTTAAGCTACCACACAAAGATGGATTCTCAAAGGTTCCTACGTTAAGTTTTCCTCCTAACTGGTCATGTGAGAACGTATCTAACTGACTCACTTAAGCTACCACACAAAGATGGATTCTCAAAGGTTCCTACGTTAAGTTTTCCTCCTAACTGGTGATGTGAGAACGTATCTAACCTGACTCACTGCTACCACACAAAGATGGATTCTCAAAGGTTCCTACGTTAAGTTTCCTCCTAACTGGTGATGTGAGAACGTATCTAACTGACTCACTCTTAAGCTACCACACAAAGATGGATTCTCGGTTCCTACGTTAAGTTTTCCTAACTGGTGATGTGAGAACGTATCTAACTGACTCACTTGCTACCACACAAAGATGGATTCTCAAAGGTTCCTACGTTAAGTTTTCCTCCTAACTGGTGATGAGAACGTATCTAACTGACTCACTTAAGCTACCACACAAAGATGGATTCTCAAGGTTCCACGTTAAGTTTTTTCTCTAACTGGTGACGTGAGAACGTATTTAACTGACTCACTTGGTTACCACACAAAGATGGATTCTCAAAGGTTCCTACGTTAAGTTTCCTCCTAACTGGTGATGAGAACGTCTCTAACTGACTCACTTAAGCTACCACACAAAGATGGATTCTCAAAGGTTCCTACGTTAAGTTTTCTCTCCTAACTGGTGATGTGAGAACGTATCTAACTGACTCACTTAAGCTACCACACAAAGATGGATTCTCAAAGGTTCCTACGTTGTTTTCCTCCTAACTGGTGATGTAGAACGTATCTAACTGACTCACTTAAGCTACCACACAAAGATGGATTCTCAAAGGTTCCTACGTTAAGTTTTCCCTAACTGGTGATGTGAGAACGTATCTAACTGACTCACTAGCTACCACACAAAGATGGATTCTCAAAGGTTCCTACGTTAAGTTTCCTCCTAACTGGTGATGTGAGAACGTATCTAACTGACTCACTTGCTACCACACAAAGATGGATTCTCAAAGTTTCACGTTAAGTTTTCCTCCTAACTGGTGATGTAAGAACGTATCTAACTGACTCACTTAAGCTCCCACACAGAGATGGATTCTCGGTTCCTACGTTAAGTTTTTTCTCCTAACTGGTGGGTGGGATTGGTTGGGGATGGAATGCAGGGTGGGAGTGGTAGGTGGAATGCAGTGGGTGGGAGTGGTAGGTGAAATGGTGCAGTGGGTGGAGTGAAGGGGTGGAATGGTGGCAGTGTAGGGGTGGAATGGTGTGGTGGGGAGGGTGAATGGTGTGTGGTAGGGTGGAATGGTGCAGGGGAGGGGTATGGTGGGTGGGAGTGGTAGGGGAATGGTGGTGACAGGGGTGAATGGTGCAGGGGAGTGGGGGTGGAATGGTGGTAGGGGTGGAATGGCAGTGGGTGGGGAGGTAGGGTGGGAGGGTGGTGGTATGGTGCAGTGGGTGAGTGTAGGGGGGAATGGTGCAGGGTGGAGTGGTAGGGGTGAATGGCAGTGGGTGGGAGGGTAGGGGTATGGTGTGGGTGGGAGTGGTGGGTGGAATGGTAGGTGTGGAGTGGTAGGTGAATGGTGGGAGGGTGGGAGTGGGTGGGAGTAGGTGGGTGCAGTGGGTGGGAGTGGTAGGGTGGAATGGCAGGGTGGGAGTAGGGGTGGAATGGTGCAGTGGAGTGGTAGGTGGGTATGGTGCAGGGAGGCTGGGCCTTACAGAGTGGACTAATCAATAGTGTAGCACTGTGTGGAGATCTTCCTTCTGCCATGTTCACTACTATCATGTTCACTACTCTCATGTTATTCACTGTTATTCAAAACTCTCATGTTCATCACAACTGTCATGTTCACTACTGTCATGTTCTTCACAACTGCCATGTTCTTCACAACTGTCATGTTCATAACTACTGTCATGCTCATCACTACTGTCAAGTTCATCACTACTGTCATGTTCATCACTACTGTCATGTTCTTCACTACTATCATGTTCTTCACTACTGTCATGTTCATCACTACTGTCAAGTTCATCACTACTGTCATGTTCATCACTACTGTCATGTTCTTCACTACTGTCATGTTCTTCACTACTGTCATGTTCTTCACAACTCTCATGTTCATCACAACTGTCATGTTCACTACTCATGTCTTTTTACCTCTTCACAACTGTCATATTCATCACTACTGTTATGTTCATCACTACTGTCATGTTCTTCACTACTGTCATGTTCTTTCACAACTGTCATGTTCATCACAACCGTCATGTTCTTCACTACTGTCATGTTCATTACTATTGTCATGTTCATCAATACTGTCATGTTCATCACTACTGTCATGTTCATCACTACTATCAAGTTCATCACTACTGTCATGTTCATCACTACTGTCATGTTCATCACTACTGTCATGTTCATCACTACTGTCATGTTCATCACTACTGTCATGTTCATAACTACGTCATGTTCATCACTACTGTCAAGTTCATCACTACTCGTCATGTTCTTCACTACTGTCATGTTCATCACTACTGTCATGTTCTTCACTACTGTCATGTTCTTCACTACTGTCATGTTCTTCACACTCATGTTCATCACAACCGTCATGTTCACTACTTCATGTTCTTCACAACTGCCATGTTCTTCACAACTGTCATATTCATCACTACTGTCATGTTCATCACTACTGTCATGTTCTTCACTACTGTCATGTTCTTCACAACCTGTCATGTTCATCACAACTGTCATGTTATTCAAAACTCTCATGTTCATCACAACTGTCATGTTCACTACTGTCATGTTCTTCACAACTGCCATGTTCTTCACAACTGTCATGTTCATAACTACTGTCATGCTCATCACTACTGTCAAGTTCATCACTACTGTCATGTTCATCACTACTGTCATGTTCTTCACTACTATCATGTTCTTCACTACTGTCATGTTCATCACTACTGTCAAGTTCATCACTACTGTCATGTTCATCACTACTGTCATGTTCTTCACTACTGTCATGTTCTTCACTACTGTCATGTTCTTCACAACTCTCATGTTCATCACAACTGTCATGTTCACTACTTCATGTTCTTCACAACTGCCATGTTCTTCACAACTGTCATATTCATCACTACTGTTATGTTCATCACTACTGTCATGTTCTTCACTACTGTCATGTTCTTCACAACTGTCATGTTCATCACAACTGTCATGTTCTTCACTACTGTCATGTTCATTACTATTGTCATGTTCATCAATACTGTCATGTTCATCACTACTGTCATGTTCATCACTACTATCAAGTTCATCACTACTGTCATGTTCATCACTACTGTCATGTTCATCACTACTGTCATGTTCATCACTACTGTCATGTTCATCACTACTGTCATGTTCATAACTACTGTCATGTTCATCACTACTGTCAAGTTCATCACTACTGTCATGTTCTTCACTACTGTCATGTTCATCACTACTGTCATGTTCTTCACTACTGTCATGTTCTTCACTACTGTCATGTTCTTCACAACTCTCATGTTCATCACAACTGTCATGTTCACTACTTCATGTTCTTCACAACTGCCATGTTCTTCACAACTGTCATATTCATCACTACTGTCATGTTCATCACTACTGTCATGTTCTTCACTACTGTCATGTTCTTCACAACTGTCATGTTCATCACAACTGTCATGTTCTTCACTACTGTCATGTTCATTACTATTGTCATGTTCATCAATACTGTCATGTTCATCACTACTGTCATGTTCATCACTACTATCAAGTTCATCACTACTGTCATGTTCATCACTACTGTCATGTTCATCAATACTGTCATGTTCATCACTACTGTCATGTTCATCACTACTGTCATGTTCATAACTACTGTCATGTTCATCACTACTGTCAAGTTCAGCACTACTGTCATGTTCATCACTACTGTCATGTTCTTCACTACTGTCATGTTCTTCACAGCTGTCACGTTCATCACAACTGTCATGTGCTTCACTACTGTCATGTTCATTACTACGGTCATGTTCATCACTACTGTCATGTTCTTCACTACTGTCATGTTCATCACTACTGTCATGTTCATCAATACTCTCATGTTCATCACTACTGTCATGTTCATCACTACTGTCATGTTCTTCACTACTGTCATGTTCTTCACAACTGTCATGTTCATCACAACTGTCATGTTCTTCACTACTGTCATGTTCATTACTACTGTCATGTTCATCAATACTGTCATGTTCATCACTTCTGTCATGTTCATTACTACTGTCATGTTCATCAATACTGTCATGTTCATCAATACTGTCATGTTCATCATTACTGTCATGTTCTTCACAACTGTCATGTTCATCACAACTGTCATGTTCTTCACTACTGTCAAGCTCATCACTACTATCATGTTCTTCACTACTATCATGTTCTTCACTACTGTCAAGTTCATCACTACTGTCATGTTCATCACTACTGTCATGTTCTTCACTACTGTCATGTTCATCACTACTGTCATGTTCATCACTACTGTCATGTTCTTCACTACTGTCATGTTCATCACTACTGTCATGTTCATCAATACTGTCATGTTCATCAATACTGTCATGTTCATCACTACAGTCATGTTCATCAATACTGTCATGTTCATCACTACTGTCATGTTCATCACTACTGTCATGTTCATCACTACTGTCATGTTCTTCACAACTGTCATGTTCATCACTAGTCATGTTCATCACTACTGTTATGTTCTTCACTACTGTCATGTTCATCACTACTGTCATGTTCATCACTACTGTCATGTTCATCACTACTGTCATGTTCATCACTACTGTCATGTTCTTCCCTACTGTCATGTTCATTACTGCTGTCAAGTTCATCACTACTGTCATGTTCATTACTACTGTCATGTTCATCACTACTGTCATGTTCATCACTACTGTCATGTTCTTCACTGTCATGTTCATTACTACTGTCATGTTCATCACTACTGTCATGTTCTTCACTACTGTCATGTTCTTCACTACTGTCATGTTCATCACTACTGTCATGTTCATCACTACTGTCATGTTCATCACTACTGTCATGTTTATCACTACTGTCATGTTCATCACTACTGTCATGTTCATCACTACAGTCTTGACCATGCTACTGTCATATTTCATCACTATGTCCATGTTCATCACTACTGTCTTGTTCTTCCACTGCACTGTGGCTGTCACTACTGTCATGTTCATCACTCCTGTCATGTTCATCATTACTGTCATATTCATCACTACTGTCATATTCATCCTACTGTCATATTCTTTTCTGTATATTCTTCACCCTGTCATGTTCATCTTTATACTGTCCATGTTCTTCACTACTATCATGTTCTTCACTACTGTCAAGTTCATCACTACTGTCATGTTCATCACTACTGTCATGTTCTTCACTACTGTCATGTTCATCACTACTGTCATGTTCATCTAACTGTCATATTTCTTGCTACTGTCATGTTCATCATTACTGCTCATATTTCATCACCTACTGTCATGTTCTTTCATTACTGTCATATTACTTCTTTACTGTATGTTCATCACAACTGTCATGTTCTTCCTACTGTCATATTCATATTTACTATTCATATTTCATCCTAACTGTCATGTTCCTTCTCCCCTACTGTCCCCATATTCTCTATTACTGTAGCTAATCCACTACTGTCATGTTCTTTAATTTCTTCATGTTCTTCACTACTGTCATGTTCATCACAGCTGTCATGTTCTTCCCTGTCATGTTCTACATGTTTACTGCTCATGTTCTCCACTACTGTCATGTTCTTCACTACTGTCATGTTCATCATTACTGTCATGTTCATCACAATTGTCATGTTCTTCACTACTGTCATGTTCATCATTACTGTCATGTTCATCATTACTGTCATGTTCATCACAATTGTCATGTTCTTCACTACTGTCATGTTCATCATTACTGTCATGTTCATCACTACTGTCATGTTCTTCATTACTGTCATGTTCTTCACTACTGTCATGTTCTTCATTACTGTCATGTTCATCACTACTGTCATGTTCTTCATTACTGTCATGTTCTTCACTACTGTCATGTTCTTCATTACTGTCATGTTCATCACTACTGTCATGTTCTTCATTACTGTCATGTTCTTCACTACTGTCATGTTCTTCATTACTGTCATGTTCATCATTACTGTCATGTTCATCACTACTGTCATGTTCTTCACTACTGTCATGTTCATCATTACTGTCATGTTCATCATTACTGTCATGTTCATCACAACTGTCATGTTCTTCACTACTGTCATGTTCATCACTACTGTCATGTTCTTCACTACTGTCATGTTCTTCACTACTGTCATGTTCATCACTACTGTCATGTTCATCACTACTGTCATGTTCATCACTACTGTCATGTTTATCACTACTGTCATGTTCATCACTACTGTCATGTTCATTACTACAGTCTTGTTCTTCACTACTGTCATGTTCATCACTATTGTCATGTTCATCACTACTGTCTTGTTCTTCACTACTGTCATGTTCATCACTACTGTCATGTTCATCACTACTGTCATGTTCATCACTACTGTCATGTTTATCACTACTGTCATGTTCATCACTACTGTCATGTTCTTCATTACTGTCATGTTCTTCACTACTGTCATATTTCTTCATTACTGTCATGTTCATCACTACTGTCATGTTCTTCATTACTGTCATGTTTCTTCTCATCATGTTGTATTTACTGTCATGTTCATCACTACTTCTCATGTTCCCATCATTACTGTCATGTGTTCATCATTACTGTCATGTTCATCACAACTGTCATGTTCTTCACAACTGTCATGTTCTTCATTACTGTCATGTTCATCACTACTGTCATGTTCATCACTACTGTCATGTTCTTCACTACTGTCATGTTCTTCATTACTGTCATGTTCATCACAACTGTCATGTTCTTCACTACTGTCATGTTCTGCATTACTGTCATGTTCATCACAACTGTCATGTTCATCACAACTGTCATGTTCTTCACTACTGTCATGTTCTTCATTACTGTCATGTTCATCACAACTGTCATGTTCTTCACAACTGTCATGTTCATCACAACTGTCATGTTCTTCACAACTGTCATGTTCTTCATTACTGTCATGTTCATCACTACTGTCATGTTCATCACTACTGTCATGTTCTTCACTACTGTCATGTTCTTCATTACTGTCATGTTCATCTACTGTCATGTTCTTCACTACTGTCATGTCTGCATTACTGTATGTTGTTCATCCACAACTGTCATGTTCTTCACTACTGTCATGTTCTTCATTACTGTCATGTTCATCACAACTGTCATGTTCTTCACAACTGTCATGTTCATCACAACTGTCATGTTCTTCACAACTGTCATGTTCTTCATTACTGTCATGTTCATCACTACTGTCATGTTCATCATTACTGTCATGTTCTTCACTACTGTCATGTTCTTCATTACTGTCATGTTCATCACAACTGTCATGTTCATCACTACTGTCATGTTCACCACAACTGTCATGTTCTTCACAACTGTCATGTTCTTCATTACTGTCATGTTCATCACTACTGTCATGTTCATCATTACTGTCATGTTCTTCACTACTGTCATGTTCTTCATTACTGTCATGTTCATCACAACTGTCATGTTCATCACTACTGTCATGTTCTTCACTTCTGTCATGTTCTGCACACCATCACCAGTGTGACCCACGTCATGCTGCTCTATAACAGAATAGTAATAATATAACTCCGTCATAACTCACATCAATAACAGTGGCGCCACACAGCAGACTACTGCAGTGTGTGTGTGTGTGTGTGTGTGTGTGTGTGTGTGTGTGTGTGTGTGTGTGTGTACTGTACGACACTGGCAGAATAGCAAGACAATAAACAGGAAGGAATTAATTTTTTTTCTTTTTTGTATATTATGTACATTATGCCCTGGTCATTTTCTCAAAGGTTTGTGTAACGAACAGTCCCCAATGGTGAAGATGTACTGTTAGGTTATTCTCATTGTTACACTAACAACACAACACAACCAACGTATTCTCAGACCAAAAATTAACTACTGTACATACCTTCACGTAACACAAGTTAGGAGACAAAATTATCACTGAGAAGCAATCTTAACTAGATACGTTCACTTAACACCAGTTAGAAGACAAAATTAACACTGAGACTTTACCTTAACTAAATACGTTCACTTAACACCAGTTAGAAGACAAAATTAACACTGAGACTCTACCTTAACTAAATACGTTCACTTAACACCAGTTAGGAGACAAAATTAACACTGAGACTCTACCTTATCTAGATACGTTAACTTAACACCAGTCAGGAGACAAAATTAACACTGAGACTCTACCTTAACAAAAGTAAGTTAACCCTAAGCTTAAACGTGAGGGCTATGGTCAGTTTGTAACAAGGCAGGTGAATGGGTGGCAGACGGACACTGAAAACAATTTAATTAATCTAATTTATATTCTTTTATATTCTAATATTTTAAGAGAAAATTGTGTGTTGATATCAAATTTTAACATTCCAAACTTGGGGACACATAAATTAGCTGGTCGATTAAAGACCTCGAGGAGAACCCGAACATGACGGTCAAATCTACTGATACAAACCTCAACTAGCCGCGTGTACAGTCAGCCACAGTTACTACGTTAAATTTTCCTCCTAACTGCTCATGTGAGAAACATATTTTACTCACTTAAGCTACCACACAAAGATGGATTCTCAAAGGTTCCTACGTTAAGTTTTCCTCCTAACTGGTGATGTGAGAACGTATCTAACTGACTCACTTAAGCTACCACACAAAGATGGATTCTCAAAGGTTCCTACGTTAAGTTTTCCTCCTAACTGGTGATGTGAGAACGTATCTAACTGACTCACTTAAGCTACCACACAAAGATGGATTCTCAAAGGTTCCTACGTTAAGTTTTCCTCCTAACTGGTGATGTGAGAACGTATCTAACTGACTCACTTAAGCTACCACACAAAGATGGATTCTCAAAGGTTCCTACGTTAAGTTTTCCTCCTAACTGGTGATGTGAGAACGTATCTAACTGACTCACTTAAGCTACCACACAAAGATGGATTCTCAAAGGTTCCTACGTTAAGTTTTCCTCCTAACTGGTGATGTGAGAACGTATCTAACTGACTCACTTAAGCTACCACACAAAGATGGATTCACAAAGGTTCCTACGTTAAGTTTTCCTCCTAACTGGTGATGTGAGACTAGCTAGCTCGCTTGCTCCTGGGCGAATATGTTAACATCTTGCTAGCCATCAAGGGGTAATATACATCTCATTAAATCCGCATGTGGCAATTTTCTTATCGAGTTTCAACACAATCCTCTTTATATCTCTATCAGTCATGTGTGTGTGTCTGTCTGTCTGTCTGTCTGTCTGTCTGTCTGTCTGTCTGTCTGTCTGTCTGTCTGTTATCCATGGCTGTATATCTCAATTACTTCTATTTATAATTCTCTATTTATGTATGTATGTATGTATGTATGTATGTATGTATGTATGTATGTATGTATTCAAGTCGCAGTTTATTCATTTATTCATATTTTTTCATTTAATTATTTTAGTTAATATAATCATTTATTGGTCGGGTGGTTTAAAAGGTTAGGTTAAGTTAGGTTAGGTTAGGTTAGGTTAGGTTAGGTTAGGTTAGGTTAGGTTAGGTTAGGTTAGGTTAGGTTAGGTTAGGTTAAGTTAGGTTAGGTTAAGTTAGGTTAGGTTAGGTTAAGTTAGGTTAGGTTGTACAGCAGCTAAAACAACAATCTGTGCATACTTTGTGGGAAACAATAGTAGATTCATTCACAGCTGGGTGGACCGGGGGTGCCACCTAACCTAACCTAACCTAACCTAACCTAACCTAACCTAACCAGTGTCGCTCATGAGGAGGTAAGTGCTGTAATCTACTGCTCTTCTTCATCCCCAATAGACAGGAAGACAGAGAGATAAAGGTTAGACAGACAGATATAGAGGTTACTTACAGAGGGCACAGACAGAGAGGATATACATATGCAGATCAACAGTGTACAGACAGACAGACAAATAGACAGACAGACAGACAGACAGACAGACAGACAGACAGACAGACAGGGTACATATATACAAACAAAGACTGAAGATGGATAGACTGAGACACTGCCAGACACACAGGTGAAACATAAAAGGGCTTCACACTTCCATGTATATACACTGCATTATCACATTAATCTGCACGGTTTACTTCACACTAACCAAACCACTAGTTAACGAGCAGTCAACTAGTAGGCACACGAGTTATGAGATGGCTCCTGATTGGTGGAGCCATCTATGACAGGTGACTTCTACCCTTAACCACTGAGGTGCCAAGATATTCTGACTCCACTTCGGTGACTTCTTCTCCTTGTTTACTCTGTCGTGATGTCACTTTGCCTGTGCATAGAGGGATCTACTGCCCAGCTATTTGTAACGTGTATTAGTACATTATTTTCACCCTTGTTTTTGTGTTTTGTGTTGATTTTGTTTCAAGAATATTATATAAAAATCACTTGCATATTTTTCACATCCTATTATTTATATTGTTGGGTGTTGTGTCAACCACGAGTGTGGTGTCAAATATTCAATTAAGCAAAGTAATGCTGTAATAACTAAACCTACAGTAAAACATAACTAGAAAAGATCACAATACAAACAGATTGTCATTTGTTTCGTATTTTCGCCATGAGTATTACAAGGTATTAATATTAAATAATTTCCGTCAAAAATGTCCCTAGACACACACAGGTATAAAAATCATTTAAATTTTGAGATAAAAATAAAAGTAAAAGTTAAAGTAAAGGAACTTAAGACATTTGACTTCTTAGTTAAAGCAAAATCAGATGATTCATATTACATTCAATAGCCCATAAAACATATATAGCTATAACTTATTTCTTGAGTCTCCCCTAACTAAGACGTCCGTTTTCTCTCGTATGTTTCAGAATCTCCACGAATGAATGTTACTATTAAACATATATACAGTATACCTGCTTATAGCTAAAACATTCAAGATGCATTGTGAGTGATGATGAAGCTTCAACTGTATTTAATCGCTGTGAAATTGTCAAGTAAGGTAGAGTGAGTAACCAAAGTGCGGATCCCTTCTCCCGTTGTGTGAGACCATGAAGATGTATGTTGTGTTGCTAAGATCCGCAGTCATGAGAGAGTCGGATAACTGTATTGAAATTATTCAGTTTTGTATTGAAGAAAACTCGTTAATCATTTGAGAGAAGCTGTCAAAGGCCTTTACTGGTGTTTTAACCCGTGAATGAGTTCCTTGTGTGTCAAACGTCGACTCAGCTCAGAAGTGCATGTCATCCTATGCAACGTCAAACACTGATTACATTGTTGAATATAACAGTGTTTCTGTGTTTGTGTAGTTGAACGTCTCATGTGTCACGTGTTCCTGGCATCTGTTCCCTTGCCAGGCGTATATTGTGAAATGTGTTTGATTTCACGTCATGAATTCTGATCGCTTCTCCGTCCAACATGCACTGCAGTGTTGTTGCCGCTGCAGAGAGTCAGTAGCCAGATGTCCGATTACACAGTGGTAAGCATATAAGGATGTGGCAGTGCCCGCGGTGCATGGACCAACCCGGTCAATGGAAGATCAGCCTGACCACAGCCGGCAGTGTTTTGTATACAGTTGGCATCACCGTGTGGTAATTTCTGTATGTGTTAATTATTCTTTTGTGTATAATTGTCCCAGGTCGAATATTGAGACAATTCATATTAACCCAACCAGTATTAGTGTTGTTATATTGATGTGTGGGAACCTGATGAGTTCACACCTGATGTGCTGGTATGTGTGTGTTTCCATGCGTGTTAAGTAAGGTAATACCGTGGTGTACCAAGTCATACCATCACTGTTATTGTCATGTTAGACTGACCAGCACTATTGTTACTAGTGTGTGTAATAATACCCTTCAGGAGATGTTAACTAACTATTGGTCAGTCTCTATTATGTCTAACTGTTACCAGTCTCTATTATGTCTAAGTGTTACCAGTCTCTATTATGTCTAAGCGTTATCAGTCTCTATTACGTCTAATAACTATAACTAACATTAGCATCAAAATATTAATTAACTCCTCGTGAAATATATTACCAGACTATTGAATATAATCAGGTAGGAGGGGAGGTGAATCGGGAATGAAAATCGTTGCTGCGTTGTCTACATTACATTAATACACGAATGGATAGATTTATACATTTAAATTCTTTATACCCTACAAAACACCCTTATTGGCAACTGAGAAAGACCAATACCGAACTGACGTTAATTTTTGGTGATTTTTTTTTATTTTTTGGTTCCCTGGTCAGACAAAACGTGACTACAAATACTTAAGTACCCCAAAGGCTGTTGTCATAAGGCCGTGTGCTTTGGAACATAAGGCAAACTGTGGTAATTAGAAGGGCTAGGTGGCTCATTATTATTTATATGGGGCTACATTTTATACATGTTAAGGCTACATGTTATACATATATATACATATTAAGGGGCTACATGTTAAGGGGCATGTTAGGTACATATTAAGGGCTACATGTTAAGGGCTACATTAAGGAAGCGGCTACAGTTAAAGAACTTAGTAACGTAGCTAGACTTTTTACGAGTGATTCAGTCCCAACCAACTGTAGACTTGGTCCTAAATTATACCACATCATCCTACTGTACATAAAATGGTGTTGAGGTGGTTCTAGGAAGGGTTGGAGGGCTAAGGGTGAGGGAAGGAGGAGGGCTAAGGAGGGTAGGGGATGGGATGGGGTTGGGAGAAGGGGTGGAGAGGGGCTAAGGTTGGGGTGGAGGAGGCTAAGAGGTTGGGGAGAGAGAGAGCTAAGTGAGAGGTAGGAGAGGAGAAGGTGTAGGAGAGGGCTAAGGGAGGAGGGGGTGGAGAGAGGGGGAAGCAGGGGTGAGGGTTGAGAGGGGGTTAAGGGGAGAGTGGGGTGGGAGGAAGAGGGTGAGGTTGGGGGAGAGGAAGGGGTGAGGGCTGGGGAGAGGTCAAGGTAGGTGGGAGAGAGGCCAAGGGGTGAGGTTGGGGGTAGGAGAGGGGCTAAGGGGAGGTTGGGGGAGAGGGACAAGGAGGCTAGAGAGGGTACAAGGAGGTTGGGGTGAGGAGGAGGCTAAAGGGTGAGGGTTGGGGTGGAGAGGGGGCCTAAGGGATGAGGGTTGGGTGGGAGAGGGGCTAAGGGGTGAGGGTTGGGGTGGGGGAGAGGGGCAGCAGAAGGAGGTTGGGGAGAGGCTGGAGGGTTGGGGGTGAGGGGGACTAGGGGTGAGGGTTGGGGGGGAGAGGGCTCAAGGGTGAGGGTTGGTGAGGGGGCTAAGGGGGAGAGGTTAGGGGTGGGAGAGGGGCTGGGGATTGAGGTTGGGTGAGAGAGGGCTAAGGGTGAGTGGTGGGAGAGGAAGGGAGGGGTGGGTGGGAGGCCTAAAGGATGAGGGTTGGGTGGAGAGGCTAAGGGTAAGGGTCTGCAAATCCTTTAATATAAATAACATTAATTTATTCATCACCTCTATGATTCCACCATAAACAAGTATTCCAGATCCACACAACCTGAAGTATATTGTCAGTAGTTATTATTCCTGATCCAGTATCATTGTAAAGTCATGAGGAAGTGAGATGTGTATTGTTGAGAACATTTTGATTTGGCAATTCTGAGTTACTCGGCAAGACGTGAGGTGCACCAGGCAGCCGGGAACAAGGAGAATATTTTAAAATTTGTTTGAGGTGTAGAAAGCTGTCACCAACACAACAACCACACCCTGAGTTAACGAGCTGCATGACCCAGTTTAAGGTGTAGAAGCTGTCCCCAACACAACAACCACACCCTGAGTTAACGAGCTGCATGACCCAGTGTAGAAGCTATCACCAAGACAGCAACCACACCCTGAACTTACGAGCTGCATGACCCAGTGTAGAAGCTGTCACCAAGACAGCAACCACACCCTGAGTTAACGAGCTGCATGACCCAGTGTAGAAACTGTCGCCAACACAACAACTACAATTCCTGGAGTTAACGAGCTGCAAGACCCAGTGTTAAGGTGGTGAAACCGGCGCCAACACAACAACCACACACCCTGAGCAAGCTGCATGACCCAGTGTAGAAACTGTCGCCAACACAACAACCACAATCTCTGAGTTAACGAGCTGCATGACCCAGTGTTTAAGGTGCAGAAGCTGTCACCAACACAACAACCACACCCTGAGTTAACGAGCTGCATGACCCAGTGTAGAAACTGTCGCCAACACAACAACCACACCCTGAGTTAACGAGCTGCATGACCTGCGTAGAAGCTGGCGCCAACACAACAACCACCCTGGAGTTAACGAGCTGCATGACCCAGTGTAGCTGTCGCTAACACAACAACCACACCCCTCGAGTTAACGAGCTGCATGACCTGTGTTTAAGGTGAAGAAGCTGGCGCCAACACAACAACCACAATCGAGTTAACGAGCTTCAAGGACCCAGTGTAGAAGCTGTCCCCAACACAACAACCACACCCTGAGTTAACGAGCTGCATGACCCAGTGTAGAAGTTCGCTGTCACAAAACAACAACCACACCCTGAGTTAACGAGCTGCATGACCCAGTGTTTAAGGTGTAGAAGCTGTCACCAATACAACAACCACCCTGAGTTAACGAGCTGCATGACCCAGTGTTTAAGGTGTAAGAAGCTGTCACCAATACAACAACCACAACCCGGAGTTAACGAGCTGCATGACCCAGTGCTAAGGTGTAGAAGCTGTCGCCAACACAACAACCACACCCTGAGTTAACGAGCTGCATGACCCAGTGTTTAAGGTGTAGAAGCTGTCACCAACACAACAACCACACCCTGAGTTAACGAGCTGCATGACCCAGTGTTTAAGGTGTAGAAGCTGTCACCAATACAACAACCACAACCTGAGTTAACGAGCTGCACATGACCCAGTGTTTAAGGTGTAGAAGCTGTCAAATTAACACAACAACTACACACCCCTGAGTTAATGAGCTGCATGACCCAGTGTTTAAGGTGTAGAAGCCAAATCAATACAACAACCACAACCTGAGTTAACGAGCTGCATGACCCAGTGTTTCGTGTAGAAGCTGTCGCCACCACAACAACCACACCCTGGAGTTAACGAGCCGCATGACTCCAGTTTTAAGGTGTAGCTGTCACCGACACAACAACCACCCCTGAGTTAACGAGCTGCAAGACCCAGTGTTTAAGGTGTAGAAGCTGTCACCAACACAACAACTACACCCTGAGTTAACGAGCTGCATGACCCAGTGTTTAAGGTGTAGAAGCTGTCACCAACACAACAACTACTAATTCTGAGTTAACGACAGTATGACCCAGTGTTTAAGGTGTAGAAGCTGTCACCAACACAACAAACTACACCCTGAGTTAACGAGCGTATGACCCAGTGTTTAAGGTGTAGTTGCCACCAACAGTCCACAACCTGAGTTAACGAGCGCATGACCCAGTGTTTATGTGTAGAAGCTGTCACCAACACAACAACCACACCCCTGAGTTAACGAGCTGCATGACCCAGTGTTTAAGGTGTAGAAGCTGTCACCAACAACCACACCCTGAGTTAACGAGGCTGCATGACCCAGTGCTTAAGGTAGAAGCTGTCACCAACACAACAACCACACCCTGAGTTAACGAGCTGCATGACCCAGTGTTTAAGGTGTAGAAGCTGTCACCAACACAACAACCACACCCTGAGTTAACGAGCTGCATGACCCAGTGTTTGGCGCAGAAGCTGTCACCAACACAACAAATTACACCCTGAGTTAATGAACCGTATGACCCAGTGTTTAAGGTGCAGAAGCTGTCACTCAATACAACAACCACAACCACTGCATGACCCAGTGTTTAAGGTGTAGTTGTCACCAACACAACAACCACACCCTGAGTTAATGAACTGCATGACCCAGTGTTTAAGGTGTAGAAGCTGTCACCAACACAACAACCACACCCCTGAGTTAACGAGCTGCATGACCCAGTGCGTTTAAGGTGTAGAAGCTTTCGTCACCAACACAACAACCACACCCTGAGTTACTCTAACTGCATGACCCAGTGTTTAAGGTGTAGAAGCTGTCACCCACCAACACAACAACCACACCCTACTCCTGGTGGGTACAAAGAGTTGAGCATGCTGACCATTCAACACACACACACACCAATGCAGTTCTCTAACATTAAAGGAATTAGGTAAATATATGTCATTAACGATGATTAAATTGAAACTTTATCGACTTTATCAATTAAGCAGACTATAATAAGCTAATAGATCATTAACCACCACTAATTACCTAGCTAATTGTCTTCCAATTTATGCTTAAGAATTAGTTCCATTAACGACCATATCAAAATCTTTTCTAATTCTGTTCCAACTAACTTCTATGCTAGCGAACCATAACACATACTATCTGACTCGCCCCATAACACATACTATCTGACTCGCCCCATAACACATACTATCTGACTCGCCCCATAACACATACTATCTGACTCGCCCCATAACACATACTATCTGACTCGCCACATAACACATACTATCTGACTCGCCCCTGCACACATACAATCTGGCTCCCCATAACAACACATACTATCTGACTCGCCCCATACATACTATGCATTTCGCCACATAACACATACTATCTCAGCTCGCCCCATAACACATACAATCTGGCTCGCCCCATAACACATACTATCTGACTCGCCCCATAACACATACTATCTGACTCGCCTAACACATACTACAGCTCGCCCCATAACACATACTATCTGACTCGCCCCATAACACATACTATCTGACTCGCCCCCATAACACATACTATCTGACTCGCCCCATAACACATACTATCTGACTCTCCCATAACACATACTATCTGACTCGCCCCATTAGTAACGTTATCTTGGGTTTTATTTGACCGTGTTACATATATTTGACCGTGTTACATATATTTGACCGTGTTACAAATATTTGACCGTGTTACAAATATTTGACCGTGTTCATATATTTGACCGTGTGTTACAAATATTTGACCGTGTTACATATATTTGACCGTGTTACATATATTTGACCGTGTTACATATATATTTGACCGTGTAATATATGACCGTGTTACATATATTTGACCGTGTTACATATCTATTTGACCGTGTTACATATATTTGACCGTGTTACATATATATTTGACCGTGTTACATATATATTTGACCGTGTAATAAATATATGACCGTTTATATATTTGACCGTGTTACATATATATTTGACCGTGTTACATATATATTTGACCGTGTAATAAATATATGACCGTGTTACATATATTTGACCGTGTTACATATATTTGACCGTGTTACATATATTTGACCGTGTTATAAATATATGACCGTGTTACATATATTTGACCGTGTTACATGTATATTTGACCGTGTTACAAATATTTGACCGTGTTACATATATTTGACCGTGTTACAAATATTTGACCGTGTTACATATATTTGACCGTGTTACATATATATTTGACCGTGTTACAAATATTTGACCGTGTTACATATATTTGACCGTGTTACATATATATTTGACCGTGTTACATATATATTTGACCGTGTAATAAATATATGACCGTGTTACATATATTTGACCGTGTTACATATCTATTTGACCGTGTTACATATATTTGACCGTGTTACATATATATTTGACCGTGTTACATATGTATTTGAACGTGTTACATATATATTTGACCGTGTTACATATATATTTGACCGTGTAATAAATATATGACGTGTTATATATATTTGACCATGTTACATATATTTGACCGTGTTACATATATATTTGACCGTGTAATAAATATATGACCGTGTTACATATATTTGACCGTGTTACATATATATTTGACCGTGTTACATATATTTGACCGTGTAATAAATATATGACCGTGTTATATATAGTTGACCGTGTTATATTTGACCGTGTTACATATATAGTTGACCGTGTTACATATTTGACCGTGTTACATATATTTGACCGTGTTACATATATTTGACCGTGTTACATATATTTGACCGTGTTACATGTATATTTGACCGTGTTACATATATTTGACCGTGTTACATATTTGACCGTGTTACATATATATTTGACCGTGTTACATATATTTGACCGTGTTATATATATTGACCGTGTTACATATACTTGACCGTGTTACATATATATTTGACCGTGTAATTAATATATGACCGTTACATATACTTGACCGTGTTACATATATTTGACCGTGTTACATATATATTTGACGTGTAATAAATATATGACCGTGTTACATATAGTTGACCGTGTTATGTTGACCGTACATATATTTGACCGTGATACATATATTTGACCGTGTTCATATATATTTGACCGTGTAATAAATATATGACCGTGTTACATATATAGTTGACCGTGTTACATATTTGGTCGTGTTACATATATAGTTGACCGTGTTACATATTTGACCGTGTTACATATATATTTGACCGTGTTATATATTTGACCGTGTTACATATATATTTGACCGTGTAATAAATATATAACCGTGTTACATATATTACCTTCGCATATAAGCATCCTTGATATATTATTACAATTACATTTTTTTATACAATAAATAAGTTGCACTGTACCTGAGACTTTATCAATATTCCTTGTAATGTCTTTTGGTAATAAATATTTCAATAGTGGTTTTGTGTCTACAGATATTTTGGTGTTTATTATTGGACATTGACTTGTCAGAGTAGCTTCCTGCTTCCAGTGTGGAGGAAAAGACACTATTTCAATTGTAATTTTGTATTTATAGATATAGTTTACAGCTTTAACCCCTAGTGCAAGTTAAAATTAAAGCTGAGTTCAACCGCCCTCTTTGTCAATGGGTCAGAAAAGCCTTAATGTCAATAATACGAGCTGTTGTGATGACCGAACAAGAGTAAAGAAGCATTGTGTAGTGAAAAAGTCGGTACTTCCCTCACAGTTCCTAAAGGTAATTGCTCTATTACTGTCATTATGCATTACTAAAATCGTGCTGCGACAAGACACTAAAGTTTAAGAAGACAAACCGAAGAGGTGTGTGTGTAATGCGTCTAGTGTGGCAGCATTATGTTAGTGTTAAGGTGCAGGCACTGCTTGCTCCCTCTCGCTTCCAGCTGCCGCCGCTGGCTAGCCCTCGTGGTGAACAGGGAAGCAACTTACATAAGTCTTCCCCTGCCAGTACACAGCCTCCTCACCATCAAGACTCCTGCTGTGCTTCCTCGGCAACCACGGTAACTGGGTGCCTCGTGGGCCCAGGCTAGACCAGTAGGGGATCGCGGAGTAGGAGTGGGCCCCAGACGGACGGCGCATAGGCCCACTGGCATGTGGACACGTCCTGGTGCCTACCACCACCGCCCGCGTGGATTAACCTTGGCAGGTATAAGGCTGCGAAACCCCGAACGATAATCTACGGTGGAGCCGCATCAGGCAGACATGCTTACAGAGCTCCAACAAGACCCCAACGGCGGTGTGGGCGGAAAAGGTGACCAACATGGGAACCCAACGACTACACCGGCGGACAAGCTATGTCTGATGGACAGGCTACCAAGGCGAAATTCAACAAACTGGGCTATCGGCAGCCCATTGCAACTCCCCCTCCCCAGTCGTTGCAACACTTGCCACTGGATCAGGAAAGAGCCAAGATGTGTGGTTGCAGCCTGCGCTCCTGCCTCACCACATAAATCAACTCACACACAGCCATCATCCAGCTCACCATTCCTCTCATCATCATCAAAACACCTACTGTATACCTCCAAAAGTCCTATGGCGACGGACGAGTGGCGACGGGACAGGCAGAGATAACTGCCGGGAGTCTCTAGTCACAACTCTGCACATGGGCGGCACAGAGAAGATGGTCGTTAATGCACTGGGATCTAGGCAGCAGTGCAATCGGGTCCTGTCTGTGCGACTGAGCACATGGGGAGGGGGCTACAAAAGGTGCTCTAAACATATTCTGCCGAAAAAAACAACCTGACTGGGCAACCGCAACCAGTAAGGTCATCCTTAGGCGGTGAGAAACGTAATCATAATCACAGATCAAAACAAAAACAAACTATACAGCTTTTTTATAGTCGCTGAATGAAATGTCAGGGCCCTTCTGGATACAGGGACAAATAAACATCTTCAAAGAAGAACCGCCCTTGTGGCAAAAGAGCTGGCTGGGTATAACATCGACATAGCAGCCATTAATGAGTCCCGGCTGCCAGATGAGGGTCGACTCACAGAACTCCGCATTTATGGAATTGGCTTTGCCCTTCGTCAATCCGGCCTTGACAGTGCAAACCTCTATCCCCAGAGAAGACAAGGTTGTGCTCCTTTGTGACTTCAGTACCAGAGTTGGCAGAGATGCTGACATATGGCAGTGAACCGCAAGGAGAAATGGACTGAGCAAGTGTAATCCCAACGGCCTACTCCTCCTCAGCAAGGGTGCTGCACATAACCTCACTATCACCGACACCTTGTTGTGGCAGGCTGACAAGTTCAAGTGATCGTGGCAACATCCACAATCCAAACACTGGCATCTCATTGACTACATCATTGTCAAAGAAAGAGATCACCGAGATGTCCTCATCACCCGTGCAATGCGTGGCTCACACCACTGGGACACTGATCATCGACTCGTCAGAGCCAAACTCGCCCTTCACGTCGCCCCAAAACGGTGAAGGCAACAAACCTCCAGAAGGGACTTTAACACCAAGCATCCGGAGGATCAAGTGGTAGCACATGATTTCAGAAACAACTCGAACATGGGCTGATAAACAACCTGACAGCAAACAACCCAAATCCCAGTGCCGAAAGGGATATTCTCGACACTGTTGTGACAAAAATCTGCAGAGACCCTCGGCCAGGTCGAAAAGAATACACCATAAATGGTTTGATGAAAGCGACCCAGAAATCAAAGTACTCATCAATAGTAAAGTTGCTCCTCTCACTTGACTGGCAGTACAACTCTAAGTCTCGGACCAAAGCTGATAACTTCCATCAGAAGAAAGCGGCAGCCCAGCGAGAACTTTGCAATCTAATGAACGAATGGTGGAAAAATTAAGCATGTGAAACGCAAAATTTTGCGGATCAACAAAAGATGCGTGAATTTTTCAGTTCCGCTAAAACAATATACTGTATGGTCCAATCACTCCTGACAAGCCCCCTCCGCTCATCCGACGGTAACTCCCTAATTAAAGATGAAGGCCTCCTTCAGTGCTGGAAAGAGAACTACCATTCACTGCTCAACCTAAACACTGATCTGGATGACGTGAATACCCAGCAGGTCCCTCAGCACCCAGGCCCTCCTCCAGCTATCCTCCATCCCTGGAAGAGGTAACTACGTGATGGAATCCTAGCCGAGTGTATAAAGCAGGAGGACATATGCTTACCAGCCGTCTCCACTCTCCTGGAGAATACATGGGAACAGGAGGACATCCTCCAAGCTCTTAAATCACGCCTCCATCATCAACATCTATTCGAACAAGGAGACCGGTCAGACTGTGGCAACTATTTTCTTTACTATGAATTATTATTATTATTATTATTATTATTATTATTATTATTATTATTATTATTATTATTATTATTATTATTATTATTATTATTATTATTATTATTATTATTATTATTATTATTATTATTATTATTATTATTATTATTATTGTTGTTGTTGTTGTTGTTTATTTGTTGATTGTTGTTGTTGTTGTTGTCGTCGTCGTCGTCGTCGTCTCGTCGTCGTCGTCGTCGTCGTCGTTGTCGTTGTTGTTGTTGTTGTTGTTGTTGTTGTTGTTGTTGCATTTTCGACCCCCAGGCCCCGGTGTGGCTCAGTGACCTGTTCCCGGATGGGATCCCGTAAAAAAAAATACTAATAAATAAATACTACCGTGGGATCTCGCTGCTGTCCGTAGCTGGCAATATTATCGCCCGAGTTCTCCTAAACAAACGTCTTTCTGAGGCGGAAAACTTCCTCCCAGAATCTCAATGTGGCTTTAGACCATCACGTGGCACCACTGACATGATATTGCTGCCCGTCAGATACAGGAAAAGTGCAACTCCACGATGGCATGAACGGCAGTGTCCTGCACAACGGCACCCAGTCTTAGTTCTTCTCCATCCAAACGGGGGTTAAACAAGGGTGTACTGGCACCAACTCTCTTTTCCATTTTCTTGGCTGCCTTCCTTACTCGTGTCAGTGCCAATTTAGCCGGCGGGGTGGACATCCAGTACCGGATAAAGTGTCTTTTCAACATAAGACGACTCCAGGCAAGAACAAAGGTGCCGGCAACTTCCATCACTGAACTTCAATATGCAAACGACTTCACCCTCGTCGCTCATACAAAACACGACCTACAGGAGAACCTGAACACCTATGTAGATGAGTATACACACTTCAGCTTTGAGTTGAATGTACGCAAGACAAATATTCTCTTCCAGCCTGCCCCTGGTACAGCCACACCTCCACCAGCCATCCAGCCTAACGGTACTACCCTCTCTAATGTTACCCACTTTCACTATCTCGGCTCCCACCTGTCCGCCACCGTGGACATCGATGAAGAGATTCAACATCGGGTCAGATGTGCATCTCAAGCCTTGGGCAGACTCCGTACCCGTGTCTTCACCTGAAGGGAGTTGAAATTATCTACAAAGTTGCAGGTATATCGAGCAGTGGTCCTCCCCACCAATGGTGTATGGCAGCGCGATATGGCTCACATACAGGAGGCACCTCAAGGCACTTAAAAACTTTCACCAACATAGTCTACGTTCCATCCTCCGAGTTCGCTGGGAAGACAAGAGAACAAATGCCAGTATTCTCGCTGACACCAACTGTAGGAGCATCGAGGCTACCATTATCCATGAACAACTACGCTGGACTGGCCATATTCCCGCATGGACGACAGTAGACTGCCAAAGCAGCTACTTTACAGTCACCTAACGAATAGTAAACGTAACGCTGGACAAATCGACCCCCTCAACTGGGAGACGATCACTCCACACTGTAACACTTGGAGGAGCACCACAAGAGAAGGTGTCAACACTTTCGGGATTGGGCAGGAGCGAGCACACAAAGATATGCCGCCGCCCCTCGCGCACTAGACGTAGCCCTCCACATGTGAACAACTCTGCCGGTCCCGTATCAGCCTCTAGTCACCTCAGAGCTCACCAACCTAGGTGACATCCTGAATAACTCATATCATTGTATCATAGCTGGATGATCATCATACTCGATTATGAGTGACAGCAAAGTAGTAGCGCGCGCTCGTGTGTGTGTGGTGGACAGAGGCGGGAGGACAGACCACCACCTCTATACACTAACTCCTACTTGCAGCTTTACATCACCTTAATATCGGTGAAGGCAACAATATTCTCTCATTATATCTAAGCATAAATATCAAGTTACGATAAGCATCACAAAGGCAGATATAAACCCCCCATGGGAGCTCACAAGACAAACCTAACCTAACTTCATCACCAATAACCTCCACCTCACCTCAAAACATAACTAACCCTAACCTAACCTAACCTAACCTAACCTAACCTAACCTAACCTAACCCTAACTAACCTAACTTCATCCACTAACCTCCTCCACCTCACCTCAAATAACCTAACCTAACCCTAACCTTAACCTAACCTAACCTAACCTAACCTAACCTAACCTAACTTCACATCACCTAACCTCACCTCACCTCACCTCAAATAACCTAACCTAACCTAACCTAACCTAACCTAACCTAACCTAACCTAACCAAACCTGCACAAATGACTCCTAAAATCTCTCCTCGTCTTCTAGCCCCAACCAACCTCCTCGACCATCCACTCAACCATCCACTCAACCACCCTCCTCAACCATCCACTCAACCACCCTCCTCAACCATCCACTCAACCATCCACTCCAACCACCCCTCCTCAACCCTCCCTCAACCACCCTCCTCAACCATCCACTCAACCATCACTCAACCACCCCCTCCTCAACCATCCACTCGACCATCCCTCCAACCCATCCACTCAACCATCACTCAACCATCACTACGACCATCCACTCCACCATCCACTCCAACCACCCTCCTCCAACCCTCACTCAACCCATCCACTCAACCATCCTCAGCCATCCTCAACCATCCACTCAACCCTCCTCAACCATCCACTCCAACCACCCTCGTCAACCACCCCTTAACCACCTCCTAACCACCCTCCTCCATCCACCCTCCTCAACCACCCTCCTCCCACCCTCCTCAACCACCCTCCTCAACCCTCACTCAACCATCCACGACCATCCACTCAACCATCCACTCCAACCACCCTCCTCCAACCATCCACTCAACCACCCTCCTCAACCATCACTCCAACCACCCTCGTCAACCACCCTCCTCAACCACCCTCCTCCAACCACCCCTCCTCCAACCACCCTCCTCAACCCACCTCCTCAACCATCCTCCCCCAACCACCTCCTCAACCATCCTCCTCAACCATCCTCCTCAACCACCCCCCACCCCTCCTCAACCATCCTCCTCCTTCCTCCTCCTCAACCACCCTCCTCCAACCATCCTCCTCAACCACCCTCCTCCCAACCATCCTCCTCAACCATCCTCCTCCAACCACCTCCCCTCAACCACCCCCTCCAACCATCCTCCTCAACATCCTCCTCAACCACCCTCCTCAGCCATCCTCCAACCAACCTCCTCAACCATCCTCCTCAACCACCCTCCTCAACCATCCTCCTCAACCCACCCTCCTCCAACCACCCTCCTCAACCATCCTCCTCAACCCACCCTCCTCAACCACCCTCCTCAACCATCCACTCAACCACCCTCCTCAACCATCCACTCAACCACCCTCAACCATCCTCCTCAACCCCCTCCTCCAACCACCCTCCTCAACCACCTCCTCCAACCACCCTCCTCCAACCACCCTCCTCAACCATCCTCCAACCACCCTCCTCAACCATCCACTCAACCACCCCTCCCAACCTCCCTCCAACCTCCACTCCTACCTCCACTCAACCACCCTCCTCCAACCACCTCCTCCAACCACCCTCCTCCCACCCTCCTCAACCACCTCCTCAACCATCCTCCTCAACCATCCTCCTCCCCCTCCTCAACCACCCTCCTCAACCATCCCCTCCTCAACCACCCTCCTCAACCACCCCTCCCAACCATCCACTCAACCACCCTCCTCAACCATCCTCAACCACCCCTCCAACCCTCCTCAACCACCTCCTCAACCATCCTCCCTCCAACCACCTCCTCAACCACCCTCCCCAACCATCCTCCCCACCACCCTCCCCAACCACCTCCTCCAACCATCCACCTCACCCTCCTCCAACCATCCTCCAACCACCCTCCTCCAACCACCCTCCCCCAACCATCCACTCCAACCACCCTCCTCAACCATCCACTCAACCACCTCGTCAACCAACCTCCTCAACCACCCTCCTCCAACCACCCTCCTCACCCCTCCTCAACCCCCCTCCTCAACCACCCTCCTCAACCCATCCTCTCAACCACCCTCCTCCAACCACCCTCCTCAACCATCCTCCTCAACCACACTCCCTCAACCACCCTCCTCAACCATCCTCCTCCAACCCATCCTCCTCCAACCACCCTCCCTCCTCCCCACCCCTCCTCCAACCATCCTCCTCCAACCATCCTCCTCAACCACCCTCCTCCAACCACCATCCTCCTCAACCACCCTCCTCAACACCCTCCTCAACCATCCTCCTCCAACCACCCTCCTCAACCATCCTCCTCCAACCATCCTCCTCAACCACCCTCCCCTCAACCCACCTCCTCAACCATCCTCCTCAACCATCCCCTCAACCACCCTCCTCAACCATCCCCTCAACCACCTCCTCAACCACCCTCCTCAACCACCCTCCTCAACCACCCTCCTCAACCACCTCCTCAACCACCCTCCTCAACCATCCACTCAACCCACCCTCCTCAACCATCCTCAACACCCTCCTCAACCCTCCCTCCAACCCATCCCTCAACCATCCACTCAACCACCCTCTCCAACCCCACCTCCTCAACCACCCTCCTCCAACCACCCTCTCCAACACCCTCCTCCAACCACACCTCCTCAACCATCCTCCTCAACCATCTCCCCTCCAACCACCCTCCTCCAACCATCTCCTCCAACCATCCTCTCCACCATCCTCCTCCAACCACCCTCCTCAACCCACCCTCCTCCAACCACCCTCCTCCAACCACCCTCCTCCCCTCCTCCTCAACCATCCTCCTCCAACCATCCTCCTCAACCATCCCTCCTCCAACCACCTCCTCCAACCACCCTCCTCCAACCACCCTCCTCAACCACCCTCCTCAACCATCCTCCTCAGCCACCCCTCCTCCCAACCATCTCCTCCAACCACCCTCCTCAACCACCCCTCCCCTCCTCCATCCTCCTCCCAACCATCCTCCTCAACCATCCTCCTCCTTCACCCTCCTCAACCACCCTCCTCCAACCACCCTCCTCAACCCACCCTCCTCCAACCACCTCCTCAACCATCCTCCTCAACCACCTCCTCAACCACCCTCCTCAACCATCCTCCCTCAACCATCCTCCTCAACCATCCTCCCTCCAACCACCCTCCTCCAACCACCCTCCTCAACCACCCTCCTCAACCACCCTCAACCACCCTCCTCAACCCACCACCCTCCTCCAACCATCCTCCTCCACCATCCTCCTCAACCACCCTCCTCCTCAACCCTCCTCAACCACCCTCCTCCATCATCCTCCTCAACCATCCTCCTCCAACCACCCTCCTCCACACCCTCCTCAACCATCCTCCTCCAACCACCCTCCTCAACCATCCTCCTCAACCACCCTCTCAACCATCCTCCTCAACCACCCCTCCTCACACCACCTCCTCAACCACCCTCCTCACCCACCCTCCTCAACCACCCTCCTCAACCACCCCTCCTCACCACCCTCCTCAACCATCCTCCTCCAACCACCCTCCTCAACCCTCCTCAACCACCCTCCCTCCTCCCACCCTCCTCCAACCACCCTCCTCAACCATCCTCCTCCTTCCACCCTCTCCTTCACCCCTCCTCAACCACACCCTCCTCCAACCATCCTCTCAACCATCCTCCTCAACCATCCTCCTCTTCCCACCCCTCCTCAACCATCCTCCCCTCAACCATCCTCCTCCAACACCCCTCTCCTCAACCACCTCCTCCACCCACCCTCCCCAACCATCCTCCTCAACCATCCTCCTCAACCATCCTCCTCAACCATCCTCCTCAACCACCTCCCTCAACCACCTCCTCAACCACCTCTCAACCATCCCCAACCATCCCTCCCAACCACCTCCCCAACCACCCTCCCCAACCATCCTCCCCAACCATCCTCCTCAACCATCCTCCCTCAACCATCCTCCCAACCACCCTCCCCAACCACCTCCCCAACCAATCTCCTCCTCAACCATCCTCCTCAACCATCCTCCCTCAACCATCCTCCCAACCATCCTCCTCAACCATCCTCCTCACCACCTCCTCAACCCCCTCCCCAACCATCCTCCCAACCATCCTCCCCAACCACCCCTCCCCAACCATCCCTCCCCAACCATCCTCCCCAACCACCCCCCCCAACCACCTCCCCAACCACCCTCCCCAACCATCCCCTCCCCAACCATCCTCCTCAACCACCCTCCTCAACCACCCTCCCCAACCACCCTCCTCAACCACCCCCCATCCATCCTCCTCAACCATCCTCCTCAACCATCCCTCCCTCAACCATCCTCCTCAACCATCCTCCCTCAACCACACCTCCTCAACCACCCTCCTCAACCACCCTCCCTCAACCATCCTCAACCATCCTCCTCAACCACCCTCCCCAACCACCTCCCCAACCATCCTCCTCCAACCATCCTCCCAACCATCCTCCCCCAACCATCCTCCCCAACCACCCTCCCAACCACCCTCCCCAACCACCTCCCCAACCATCCCCAACCATCCTCCCCAACCATCCTCCCCAACCATCCTCCCCAACCATCCTCCTCCCCAACCAACCTCCTCAACCACCCTCCCCTCAACCATCCTCCAACCATCCTCCCCAACCAACCTCCCCAACCATCCCCTCCCCAACCATCCTCCCTCAACCACCCTCCCAACCACCCTCCTCAACCACCCTCCCTCAACCACCTCCCCAACCATCCTCCCTCAACCATCCTCCCCAACCATCCTCCCTCAACCAACCTCCCCAACCACCCTCCTCAACCACCCCCCATCCTCCCTCAAACCATCCTCCTCAACCACCTCCCTCAACCATCCTCCTCAACCATCCTCCCCAACCATCTCCCCAACCACCCTCCCCAACCACCCTCCCCAACCATCCTCCTCAACCATCCTCCCCAACCACCCCAACCACCTCCCCAACCACCTCCCCAACCACCCTCCCCATCCATCCTCCCCAACCATCCTCCCCAACCATCCCCAACCATCCTCCCCAACCAACCTCCTCAACCATCCTCCCCAACCAACCTCCCTCAACCATCCTCCCCAAACCACCCTCCTCAACCATCCTCCCCAACCATCCTCCCCAACCAACCTCCTCAACCACCCTCCCCAACCACCCTCCCAACCACTCCCCATCCATCCTCCTCAACCATCCTCCCAACCATCCTCTCAACCATCCTCCCAACCATCCTCCCCAACCACCTCCCCAACCACCCTCCCAACCACCCTCCCTCAACCATCCTCCCCAACCATCCTCCCCAACCATCCTCCTCAACCATCCTCCCCAACCATCCTCCCTCAACCATCCTCCCCAACCACCCTCCTCAACCACCCTCCCTCAACCACCCTCCCTCAACCACCTCCTCAACCATCCTCCCCAACCATCCTCCTCAACCATCCTCCTCAACCAACCTCCCTCAACCAACCTCCCCAACCACCCTCCTCAACCATCCTCCCCAACCATCCTCAACCACCCTCCCCAACCACCTCCCCAACCACCTCCTCAACCATCCTCCTCATCCTCCTCAACCACCTCTCAACCACCCTCCCAACCACCTCCTCAACCACCCTCCCTCAACCACCTCCTCAACCACCTCCTCAACCACCCTCCTCAACCATCCTCCTCAAACCAACCTCCTCAACCACCCTCCCAACCACCTCCTCAACCACCTCCTCAACCACCCTCCTCAACCACCCTCCTCAACTCCTCTCAACCATCCTCCTCAACCATCCTCTCAACCATCCTCCTCAACCATCCAATCAAACATCCACTAGCACTTCTGGGTTCACTGTAATCGCTGAAAAAGTCACCAACTGTACACAAAACACACAGACAGACAGACAGACAGACAGACAGACAGACAGACAGACAGGAAGACAGACAGACAGAAGATACATTAACACAGACTAAGAATAAACAGACAAGCAGACAGAGAGAGACAGACAGACAGTACTTACTGCGCAGTTGAGACACACGTAGCACCAGACTTTCCCAAAGGCTTGTACTTGAGAGTAGAGGCGACAGAGGATTGCCTTGAGACCAGAGCCTGTGAGTTGCCTGTGTTGAGACATGGTCCCGCCGCATCCAGTAATTTCCATACACCCAGTGATGCGATGGGCTCTGCCACGGTGAAGTAAGAGTAGTTAGGTTAGGTGTAGGTGGTGGTGGTGAGTTAGGGTTAGGTTAGGTTAGACGTAGGTGGTGGTGGTGGTGGTTAGTAGTATATGGTAGTAGTAATAATAGTAATGGTACAGTAGTTGTTGTGGTAATAATAGAGTAGTAGTAATGGTAGTAGTAGTAGTTGTGGTAGAAATAGTAATAGTAATGGTGGTAGTAGTAGTAGTAATGGTAGTAGTAGTATGGTAGTTGTAGTAGTTGTAGTAATATAGTAGTAGTAATGGTAGTAGTAGTAGTAATGTAAGTACTAGTAGTAGTAATGTAGTAGTAGAGTTGTATAATATAGTAGTAGTATAGTAGTAGTAGTAGTAGTAATAGTAGTAGTAGTAGTAGTAATAGTAGTAGTAGTAGTATGTATAGTAGTAGTAGTAGTAGTAATGGTAGTAGTAGTAAGTGCAAGGAAAGATGTAGATAAATAAAAGAAGACAGAACGGGTCACTGACAATCTCTAAGTGAGGTAGAACACTGCAGAGAGGAAGCAAAACACCGATGATGTTGCAGAAAATTTGTACAAGATGCGTGTGGGAAAAGTGTCCTCGGGGATGATTCATAGAGGAAGCCCGGTGGTGTGCTGCCAATAAACAGAGACATTAAACAACTGAAGGAAAAACATCCTCTACAAGTGAAGACGAGGCATCAGGTTCAGGTTGACCATATCCCACCAAATGCTGTCCTGTTCGAGAAAATAACAGGAGGGATGGTGTGAAAAAGGCACTGAAGACTCAGGGAGGTGCCGGCCTTCTGGTCTGGATGCAAACGGTGGAAAGTCATCCAACAGCACGAACAAGTGTGGTGACGTTGTTAGTGATCTCTGCAATGCCACCGCCGCCCTCGCAAGAAAGCTAGCAACCCATCGTGCTGCCATCACCTACAAGCTCTGACGTCCTGTCGCCTCATCCCCTAAACAAAAATCCAGGATGTAGGCCTATAGGGTGGGGAAGTGCTGAGGCGGATCATCGGATGCATAATGGAGGTGGCAAAGTATGATGTCAGGGCAGCAGCAGGAACCTGCAAGGTGCTGGCCACCAGGCTGGAGGGGAGGCGGCCATTCACGCCATGAGAACGATATTTGAGCAGCGTGATTGTGAGTCCGTTCTGGTGGACGCTTCAAAACGCATTGAACATAATCAACCGCAAAGCTACACTGCACAAACATCAAGGTCCAAGCTTTTGCAATGTATGTTGAAAACACCTATAGAACCCATCAGACTCTATAACAAGTAGGTAGTAGGCAGCTACCAAACAGGAGGTACTGGGAAGATATTGAAGCATAATGTTGTCTTATGGTAGACCCTAGCCATATGCACCAAGTCCCAGGTTGATGATCTGACTCTATGCTCATTTTACACACACTGCAGAGTCTCAATTGTTTCTCTTACTATTGACAACACAACATAGTGTACATACAGTAGTTTTCACTTTAATTTATTTTTTCGTTTTGTATTTACTTATGGTTATTATCATTATTGTTACTATTTTTATTACTGTAAAAAAAGGCAACTGAGGAACAACGCAGGGGCAATGTATGCAACAGGTTCATACGTATCCAACACACAATAAAGTATGAAACAACCGCGGTCAAGCTGACGACCTTACAGGAGCAGGAAAGTGGAGGACATCAAAAGTGGACCTGATAACATCATGAGGACCTCAAACCAAAACATTAATCTGTATGTTCCTTCACCTTTCTAATGAAGGCTTTGTTAAAACCACCAATGCATGTAATAAGTCATTTATGTCCAATGTATATTTTCAGCCTTCGGGCTGCAGAACTTTTTCAATAAAACCGTTAATTATTATTATTACTATTATTATTATTATCATATATTATTATTACATATTATTAGTATTATATTATTATTATTATTAATATTATTATTATTATTATTATTAAATAGGTACCACCTAAATGCCAGCAAGTCCTTCCTCATCATGAAGCCAGAAGATTATGAATGGGCAATGAGGTGTTCGGTGAAGTGAGGTCAAAATAACAAAGGATGGCCAAAGACACCTAGGTGCAGTAATCGGCACGACGGACTTCAAGACCGAGTACGTAACGGAAAGGCGAATGAGTGGGTCAGAAATTAAGCCTGTTGGAGATTCCCAACACAGCGTTTGCAGCATTCACCGCAGAGTCAAGCATCGCTGAACTACCTGATGCGCACCCATCCCTGATATTGACTCCTTTTCCACCTCTGCAAGAAGTCATCAAGGTCGCTTATCCCAACACTAGAGGAAACCTACTTAACCCCAGATAAAGGTCACCTGCACTACCACCGAGAACTGGGAGGAATGGATTGACTAATCCCAGGAGCTGCCACCACAGAACATCAGAATCCTGTCAAGCTCACGCCAGCCCTCACTGAGCACATAATAGCTTAGAATGCAGCAAGTCAGGTGGATACCAACGAATTTAACAAGATTCGACGGTCCATTACGACAGAACGACAACACACCCAAGGTGATAAACCTCAACAACTGATCCTGCTATTGTAAGTGAACTTGAAAAAAATAGCTATAGCGCAGGAGATGAACGCCTCGAACTGGCTAACAATGTTACCGATAAGAGCAAAGGCTTCAGCCTTAATAAATAAGAGAATTTACAGATGCCAATGCTCTAAGGTACTGTAGGCTAGTAGAAGGTTTGCCTCCCAATGCGTGTGTGGGCTCTTCCTATGACGTCGATCACGCCATGGTGTGGGCCATATGCATGAGGCATGATTGAAGTAAGGATCTTGCAGCAAATATATGTTAAGGAAATCTGCAGTGATGTTAGGGTAGAACTGACATCCTCCTTCCATTGGACGGTGAGAATTTCCACCACAGGACTTCAAACACATCCAACGAAGCCCGTGTGGACGTCAGTGCTCGAGGACTCTAGAAGCAGAAACAGGAGCCTTTTGATGTCAAGTTATTTGACCCCATGGCTGCATGTCACTGTGACCATCTTCGAGGCTGCACACAAGAGTGAAAGAGAACGACAAGAACTGGGCATAAGGGGAGAGAATTCAGTGAGTTTGATCAAGGCAGCCACCTCTGGTGCTCACAACCTCTGGGGAATGGGACCAAGTGTTTCTATAAAAGACTGGCTGAGGTAATCTGAACAGCAGCTAAGCAGCCAGAAGTTATGTTGCAGCCTGGTTGAGATGTCGACTGTCCTTCTCTCTGATTAGGTCGGCTTTGCTTTGCCTCAGGGAACGAACATCGGCCCAAAGCCGACAACAGTTGCAGATATTACTATGAGGCTACAGTCACGAATGCAGCATAGATTCAGTGGCTCACCCGAACTCAACACAGCAATAGGGTAGTTTATGTATTAGAAATTTAATATTAAGGTAATAAATGGTGGTGAAGGTGTATTATTGGGAGGCTGGCAAATATATTATAAAATAGTAGTAGTAGTAGTAGTAGTAGTAGTAGTAGTAGTAGTAGTAGTAGTAGTAGTAGTAGTAGTAGTAGCAGATATCTCATCATGTCATCTATATCACCAACTAAATTTTTTTTATAATTCAGTTTTAAACATATTTTCAATAAAAAAAACCAAATTTGCTGAAACTAATGAAGAATGAGTATAAAAAAAATTACAATTAATACAAGATATTTCAACAATATAAATTTACATAAACAGTGATGCACAAAATGAATATATAAACAAAACACATGCAACTCACCTTGATAACAGTACTATAGGTTAGTTAGTTGAAGAGACTTACGAGCAAAGACAGAGGGTTAAGCATCATACCCAAGGGATGTCATCATACTCAAGGGTTGTCATCATACTCAAGGGTTAAGTCATACCAAGAGGTTGCATCATACCCAAGGGATGTCATCATAATCAAGGGGTTGCTCATCATACCAAGGTTACGCCATCATACCAATGCTATTTTCATCATAGTCAAGGGCTGTCATCATACTCAAGGTTACGTCATCATACTCAAGTGGTTGTCATCATAGTCAAGTGATTGTCATCATACCAAGGGTTGCTTCACTACACTAAGGCTGTCATCAGAGCTCAAGTGTTGCTCATCATACTCAAATGGCTATCATAGTCAAGGCATTGTCATCACACTAAATGGTTACACACTACACTCATGTGCTCAATCATACACAAGGGTTAAATCATCATACTCAAGAGGTTAAGTAATCATACTAAGGGTTATGTCATCATAGCAATACGTAACTGAACTAAAGCTACACTGA
>NW_024757463.1:7598-54778 GCF_018991925.1 Homarus americanus | reverse complement strand
TCAGTACTTCGTTTCTCGGTACGTGTTAGCATGGGATAGGTTAGCGTTGGGGTGGTGCAGTAGGATGGGTTAGCGTTGGGGTAGGTACAGTGGGATGGGTTAGCGTTGGGGTAGGGTGCAGTGGGATGGGTTGGGGTGCAGTCGAATGGGATAGGGTATGGTGCTGGGTTGGGATAGGTTAGGGTGAAGTTGCAGTGGGATGGGTTGGGGTTGGGTTAGGGTGCAGTGGGATGGGTTAAGTTGCAGTGGGTTGGGTTGGGGTTGGGTGCAGTGGGATGGGTTAGGTTGGGGTGCAGTGGGATGGGTTAGGGTTGGGTTGCAGTGGGATGGATTGGGGTTGCAGTGGGTTGGGTTGGGGTGCAGTGGGATGGGTTGGGGTGGGATTGGTTGGGTTGGGGTGCAGTGGGATGGGTTGGGGTGGGATGGGTTGGGTTGGGGAGGTGTAGGATGGGTTGGTGGGGTGCATTGGGATGGGTTGGGTTGGGGTGCAGTGGGATGGGTTAGGGTTGGGGTGCTGTAGGTTGGGTTCGGGTGAGGGTGCGGTGGGATGGGTTGGGGTTGGGTTGCAGTGGGATGGGTTGGGGTGCTGTGGGTTGGGTTAGGGTGGGGTGCAGTGGGATGGGTTAGGGTTGGGGTTGCGGAGGATGGGTTGGGGTGGGATGGGTTGGGTTGGGGTGGGGTGCAGTGGGATGGGTTGGGGTTGGGGTGGGATGGGTTGGGGTGGGGTTGGGATGGGTTGGGGTGGGGTGGTGTGGGTTGGGGTGAGGTGCAGTAGGATGGGTTGGGGTGGTGCTGTGGGTTGAGGTGAGATGGAAGGTTGGGTTGGGGTGGGTGCAGTGGGATGGGTTAAGTTGGGATGGGTTGGGTTAGGGTGGGGTGCGGTGGGATGGGTTGGGGTTGGGGATGGGTTGGGTTGAAGTTCAGTTGCAGTGGGATGGGTTAGGGTGCGGTGGGATGGGTTGGGGTGGGGTGCAGTGGGATGGGTTGGGGTTGGCGGTGGGATGGGTTGGGGTGCAGTGGGTTGGGGTTGGGTGCAGTGGGATGGGTTGGGGTTGGGGTGGGATGGGTTGGGGTGGGGATTGCGGTGGGATGGGTTGGGGTGGGGTTGGATGGGTTGGGGTTGGGGTGCAGTGGGTTGGGTTGGGGTACAGTAGGATGGGTTAGAGTTGAGGTGGATGGGTTGGGTGGGGTTCAGTGGGATTGGGTTGGGGTGCAGTGGGTTGGGTTGGTGCAGTGGGTTAGGTTGGGGTTACAGTGGGATGGGTTAGGTTAGAGATGAGGTGCAGTGGGATGGGTTGGGTTGGGGTGCAGTGGGATGGGTTGGGTTGGGGTTGGGGGATTTGAGTGGGATGGGTTGGGGTGGGGAGATTGGGGTGGTGCGTTGGGTTGGGATTGGGGTGGGATGGGGAGGTTGGGGAGGGATGGGGTGCAGTGGGATGGGTTGGGTTGGGGTCAAGTTGCAGTGGGTTGGGTTGGGGTGCAGTGGGATGGGTTGGGGTGCAGTGGGTTGGGTTAGGGTGCAGTGGGATGGGTTTGGGGTGCGGTGGGTTGGGTTAAGGTGCAGTAGGATGGGTTGGGTGCAGTAGGATGGGTTGGGTGCAGTGGGATTGGGTTGGGGTGCAGTGGGTTGGGTTGGTGCAGTGGGATGGGTTGGGGTGCAGTGGGATGGGTTGGGGTGCAGTGGGTATGGGTTGGGGTGCAGTGGGTTGGGTTGGGTACAGTGGGATGGGTTGGGGTGCAGTGGGTTGGGTTAAGTGCATGGTGGGATGGGTTGGGGTGCAGTGGGTTGGGTTGGGTGCAGTGGATGGGTTGGGGTGCAGTGGGATGGGTTGGGGTAAAGGTGGGTTGGGTTGGGGAATTGTGGGATGGGTTAAGTTGCAGTGGGTTGGGTTAAGGTGCAGTAGGATGGGTTGGGGTGCAGTGGGTTGGGTTAAGGTGCAGTGGGATGGGTGAGGTGCAGTGGGTTGGGTTGGTGCAGTAGGATGGGTTGGGGTGCAGTGGGTTGGGTTGGGGTGCAGTGGGATGGGTTGGGGTACGGTGGGTTGGGTTAAGGTTGCAGTGGGATGGGTTGGGTGCAGTGGGTTGGGTTGGGTGCAGTGGGATGGGTTGGGGTGCAGTGGGTTGGGTGGGTGGGTTGGGGTGCAGTGGGTTGGGTTAGAGTGCAGTGGGATGGGTTGGGGTGCAGTGGGTTGGGTTGGTGCAGTAGGATGGGTTGGGAATTGCGTGGGTTGGGTTAAGGTACAGTTGGGATGGGTTAAGTGCAGTGGGTTTGGTTGAAGTGCAGTAGGATGGGTTGGGGTGCAGTGGGTTGGGTTGGGTACAGTATAATGGGTTGGTGCAGTGGGTTGGGTTAAAGATTGCAGTGGGTTGGGTTAAGGTACAGTAGGAGGGTTGGGGTGCAGTGGGTTGGGTTAAGGTGCAGTGGGTTGGGTTGGGTTCAGTAGGATGGGTTGGGGTGCAGTGGGTTGGGTTGGGGTGCAGTTGGGATGGGTTGGGGTACAGTGGGTTGGGTTGGGTACAGTGGGATGGGTTGGGGTGCAGTGGGTTGGGTTAAGGTACAGTAGGATGGGTTGGGGAATTTGGTGGGATGGGTTTGGGTACATTGGGTTGGGTTAAAGTGCAGTGGGATGGGTTTAGGGTACAGTAGGATGGGTTGAGAGTGCAGTGGGTTGGGTTAAGTGCAGTAGGATGGGTTGGGGTGCAGTGGGTTGGGTTGAAGGTACAGTATGATGGGTTAAGGTGCAGTGGGATGGGTTGGGGTGCAGTGGGTTGGGTTAGAGTTGCAGTGGGATGGGTTGGGGTATGGTGGGTTGGGTTGGGGTGCAGTGGGATGGGTTGGGGTGCAGTGGGATGGGTTGGGGTACAGTGGGTTGGGTTAAGGTGCAGTGGGATGGGTTGGGGTGTGGTGGGATGGGTTGGGGTGTAGTGGGTTGGGTTGGGTACAGTGGGATGGGTTTGGGTGCAGTCGGTTGGGTTGGGTACAGTATGATGGGTTGGGGTACAGTGGGATGGGTTAGGGTGTAGTGGGTTGGGTTAAGGTGCAGTAGGATGGGTTGGGGTACAGTAGGATGGGTTGGGGTATAGTGGGTTGGGTTAAGTTGCAGTGGGATGGGTTGGGGTACAGTCGGTTGGGTTAAGGTGCAGTATGATGGGTTTGGGTAGTGGGATGGGTTTTGGGTACAGTGGGTTGGGTTAAGGTGCAGTAGGATGGGTTGGGGTGCAGTAGGATGGGTTAGAGTGCAGTGGGTTGGGTTAGGGTACAGTGGGTTGGGTTGGGTGCAGTGGGATGGGTTGAGGGTGCAGTGGGATGGGTTAGGGGTACGGTGGGTTGGGTTGGAAGTTTGATAGGATGGGTTTGGGTGGTGGGTTGGGTTGGGTACAGTGGGATGGGTTGGGGTACAGTAGGATGGGTTAGGGTGCAGTGGGTTGGGTTAAGGTACAGTGGGATGGGTTGGGGTGCAGTGGGTTGGGTTGGGGTGCAGTGGGATGGGTTGGGGTGCAGTGGGTTGGGTTGGGTGCAGTGGGATGGGTTGGGGTGCAGTGGGTTGGGTTGGTGCAGTAGGATGGGTTGGGTGCAGTGGGTTGGGTTAAGGTGCAGTAGGATGGGTTAGGGTGCAGTGGGTTGGGTTGGGGTGCAGTAGGGATGGGTTAGGGGTACAGTGGGTTGGGTTAAGGTACAGTATGATGGGTTAGGGTACAGTGGGTTGGGTTAAGGTAGCAGTAGGATGGGTTAGATTTTGATGGGTTGGGTTAGGTTACGTAGGAGGGTTAGGGGTACAGTGGGTTGGGTTGGGGTACAGCATGATGGGTTAGGGTGTACAGTGGGTTTGGTTAAGGTGCAGTGGGATGGGTTCGAATTTGAGTGGGTTGGGTTTGGGTACAGTGGGATGGGTTGGGGTGCAGTGGGTTGGGTTGAGGTGCAGTAGGATAGGTTAGGGTACAGTGGGTTGGGTTGGTGCAGTGGGTTGGGTTAGGGTACAGTGGGATGGGTTAGGGTGCAGTGGGATGGGTTAAGGTGCAGTGGGATGGGTTGGGGTACAGTGGGTTGGGTTAGGTGCAGTGGGATGGGTTGGGGTACAGTGGGTTGGGTTAGGGTACAGTATAATGGGTTAGGGTACAGTGGGTTGGGTTGGGTACAGTGGGTTGGGTTGAATTGCAGTGGGATGGGTTAGAGGTGCAGTGGGATGGGTTGGGGTTGAGTGGGTTGGGTTAAGGTGCAGTAGGATGGGTTGGGGTACAGTGGGTTGGTTTAAAGTTTGAAGTGGGATGGGTTGGGGTACAGTGGGATGGGTTGAGGTGCAGTAGGATGGGTTGGGGTACGCAGTGGGTTGGGTTGGGTACAGTGGGATGGGTTGGGGTGCAGTGGGTTGGGTTTAAGATTGCAGTAGGATGGGTTGAGGGTACAGTGGGTTGGATTGAATTGATGGGATAGGTTAGGGTACAGTGGAGGATAGGTTAAGGGTAAGCAGTGGGTTGGGTTAGGGTACAGTAGGATGGGTTGGGGTGCAGTGGGTTGGGTTAAGGTACAGTGGGATGGGTTAGAGTGCAGTGGGTTGGGTTGGGTACAGTAGGATGGGTGAGGGTGCAGTGGGTTGGGTTAGAGTACAGTAGGATGGGTTAGGAATTACGATGGGTTGGGTTGAATTTGATATGATGGGTTAGAGTTGCAGTGGGTTGGGTTAAGGTACAGTGGGTTGGGTTAAGGTACAGTGGGATAGGTTTGAGGTGAGTGGGTTGGGTTAGGGGTGCAGTGGGATGGGTTGGGGTACAGTGGCTTGGGTTAAGGTACAGTGGTGATGGGTTAGGGTACAGTGGGTTGGGTTAAGGTACAGTGGGTTGGGTTAGGTACAGTAGGATGGGTTAGGGTACAGTAGGATGGGTTAGGGATATGATGGGTTGGGTTAAGGTGCAGTAGGATGGGTTTGGTGCAGTGGGTTGGGTTGGGTGCAGTGGGATGGGTTAGGTACAGTAGGATGGGTTTGGGGTACAGTGGGTTGGGTTAAGGTACAGTGGGATAGGTTGGGTACAGTGGGTTGGGTTGGGGTGCAGTGGGATGGGTTAGGTACAGTGGGTTGGGTTAAGGTGCAGCATGATGGGTTGGGTACAGTGGGTTTGGTTAGGTACAGTAGGATGGGTTCGGGTACAGTGGGTTGGGTTAAGGTGCAATGGGATAGGTTGGTACAGTGGGTTGGGTTAAGGTACAGTATGATGGGTTGGGGTACAGTGGGTTGGGTTAGATTACAGTGGGTTGGGTTAAGGTGCAGTGGGATGGGTTGGGGTGCAGTAGGATGGGTTAAGGATTACAGTGGGATAGGTTGGGTACAGTGGGTTGGGTTAAGGTACAGGTAGGATGGGTTAGGGTACAATGGGTTGGGTTAAGGTACAGTATAATGGGTTGGGGTGCAGTGGGTTGGGTTAAGGTACAGTGGGTTGGGTTGGGTGCAGTGGGATGGGTTAGGGTGCAGTAGGATGGGTTGGGGTGCAGTGGGTTGGGTTAGGTACAGTGGGATGGGTTGGGGTACAGTGGGATGGGTTGGGGTACAGTAGGATGGGTTAGGGTACAGTGGGTTGGTTCAGTTAGGATGGGTTAGAGTACAGTGGGTTGGGTTAAGGTGCAGTAGGATGGGTTGGGGTGCAGTGGGTTGGGTTAAGGTGATTGGGATAAGGGTTGGGGTGCAGTGGGATGGGTTGGGGTACAGTGGGTTGGGTTGGGTGCAGTAGGATGGGTTGGGGTACAGTGGGTTGGGTTAAGGTGCAGTAGGATGGGTTAGGGTACAGTGGGTTGGGTTGGGTACAGTAGGATGGGTTAGGATTGTCAAGGACACGCCAGTTACTAGTAATGTAAACAACAGAGATGAAACTGCTCTTGTAATACCTGAAGCTGGTGGGCGTCCTTACCTCCCACATGGTGCTGGTGGACGTCCTACCTCCCACATGGTGCTGGTGACGTCCTTACCTCCCACATGGTGCTGGTTGACGTCCTTACCTCCCACAGGGTGCTGGTGGACGGCTTACCTCCACATGGTGCTGGTGGACGTCCTTACCTCCCACATGGTGCTGGTGGACGTCCTTACCTCCCACAGGGTGCTGGTGGACGTTCTTACCTCCCCCGGGGTGCTGGTGGGCGTCCTTACCTCCCACAGGGTGCTGGTGGACGTCCTTACCTCTGGTGCTGGTGGACGTCCTTACCTCCCACAGGGTGCTGGTGGACGTCCTTACCCTCCCACAGGGTGCTGGTTGACGTCCTACTCTCCTCCAGTGTGCTGGTGGACGTCCTTACCTCCCCACAGGTGCTGGTGGACGTCCTTACTTCCCACATGGTGCTGGTGGACGTCCTTACCTCCCACATGGTGCTGGTGGACGTCCTTACCTCCCACATGGTGCTGGTGACGTCCTTACCCCACACGGGGTGCTGGTGGACGTTCTACCTCCCCAGGGTGCTGGTGGGCGTCCTCCCCACAGGGTGCTGGTGGACGTCCTTACCTCCCACAGGGTGCTGGTTGACGTCCTTACCTCCCACAGGGTGCTGGTGGACGTCCTTCCTCCCCACAGGGTGCTGGTGGACGTCCTACCTCCCCAGGGGTGCTGGTGGACGTCCCACCTCCCACAGGGTGCTGATGGACGTTCTACCTCCCCACAGGGTGCTGGTGGACGTGACCTCCCACAGGGTGCTGGTGGACGTCCTTACCTCCCACAGGTGCTGGTGGCCGTCCTACCTCTCATACGGTGCTGGTGGACGCCCTACCTCTCACATGGTGCTGGTGGACGTCCTTACCTCCTCATGGTGCTGGTGACGTCCTTACCTTGGCAGGTGCTGGTGGACGTCCTTACCGCAGGGTGCTGGTGGACGTCTCACCTCTCCATGGTGCTGGTGGACGGTCTACTTCCCACAGGGTGCTGGTGGACGTCCTTACCTCCCCAGGGTGCTGGTGGACGTCCTTCCCTCACATGGTGCTGGTGGACGTCCTTACCGCTGGTGACGTCCGTACCTCCTACGGGTGCTGCATGGACGTCCTTACCTCCCACAGGGTGCTGGTGGACGTCCTTACCTTCCAAGAGGGTGCTGGTTGACGTCCTTACCTCCCACAGTGCTGGTGGACGTCCTTACCTCCCACATGGTGCTGGTGGCAGTCCTTTCCTCCCACAGGTGCTGGTGGACGTCTTACCTCCCACATGGTGCTGGTGGCCGTCCTTTTCTCTCACAGGGTGCTGGTGGACGTCCTCTACCTCCCACATGGTGCTGGTGGCCGTCCTTACCTCCCACAGGGTGCTGGTGGACGTCTTACCTCCCACATGGTGCTGGTGGACGTCCTTACTTCCGACAGGGTGCTGGTGGACGTCCTTGTCCCACATGGTGCTGGTGGCAGTCCTTTCCTCCCACAGGGTGCTGGTGGACGTCCTCCCCATCAGGTGCTGGTGGCCGTCCTTTCCTCCCACACGGTGCGAGGACGTCCTCCACCTCCCACATGGTGCTGGTGGCCGTCCTACCTCCCCACAGGGTGCTGGTGGACGTCCTTACCTCCCACATGGTGCTGGTGGCCGTCCCTACCTCCCACATGGTGCTGGTGGACGTCCTTACCTCCCACAGGTGCTGGGACGTCCTTACCTCCCACATGGTGCTGGTGGACGTCCTTACCTCCCACATGGTGCTGGTGGGCGTTCTTACCTCCCACAGGGTGCTGGTGGACGTCCTCCTACAGGGTGCTGGTGACCGTCCCACCTCCCACAGGGTGCTGGTGGGCGTCTCACCTCCCACATGGTGCTGGTGGCCGTCCTTACCTCCCACATGGTGCTGCTGGTGGACGTCCTTACCTCCCACATGGTGCTGGTGGGCGTCCTTACCTCCCACATGGTGCTGTGGGCGTCCCTACCTCCCACAGGGTGCTGGTGGACGTCCCCACTCCCAGAGGGTGCTGGTGGGCGTCCTTAACTCCCCACATGGTGCTGGTGGGCGTCCTTACCTCCCACATGGTGATGGTGGGCGTTCTTAAGTCCCACAGGGTGCTGGTGGGGTTGGGTTAGGTTAGGTGTGAAAAATATTGGTACCGAAAAGTGCTGCTGTACCGGGGGTAAGGTTATTGTACCGGGGTAAGGTTATTGTACCGGGGGAAGGTTATTGTACCGGGGGTAAGGTTATTGTACCGGGGGTAAGGTTATTACCGGGTAAGGTTATTGTACCGGGGTAAGGTTATTACCGGGGTAAGGTTATTGTACCGGGGGTAAGGTTATTGTACCGGGGGGTAAGGTTATTGTACCGGGGTAAGGTTATTGTACCGGGGTGATGAATCTTACTATACCGGGAGCGAAAGTTACCATACCAGGTGATGAAGGTTACTGTACCGGGGAGGAAAGCTACTATACCGGAGTTAAGTTACTATACCGGGAGCAAAGTTACCATACCAGGTGATGAAGGTTACTGTACCGGGGAGGAAAGCTACTATACCGGGAGTTAAAGTTACTATACTGGGAGCAAAGCTACCATACCAGGTGATGAAGGTTACTGTACCGGGGAGGAAAGCTACTATACCGGAGTTAAAGCACTATACCGGGAGCAAAAAGCTTAACATACCAGGTGATGAAGGTTACTGTACCGGGAGGAAAGCTACTATACCGGGAGTTAAAGCATTATACTGGCAAAAAGTTACCATACCAGGTGATGAAGGTTACTGTACCGGGGAGGAAAGCTACTATACCGGGAGTTAAAGTTACTATACGGAGCGAAAGTTACCATACCAGGTGATGAAGGTTACTGTACCGGGAGTGAAAGCTACTATACCGGGAGTTAAAGTTACTATACCGTGCAAAAGTTACCATACCAGGTGATGAAGGTTACTGTACCGGGGAGGAAAGCTACTATACCGGGAGTTAAAGCATTATACCGGTGCAAAAGTTACTATACCAGGTGATGAAGGTTACTGTACCGGGGAGTGAAAGCTACTACCGGGAGTTAAAGTTACTATACTGGGAGCGAAAGTTACCATACCAGGTGATGAAGGTTACTGTACCGGGGAGTGAAAGCTACTATACCGAGTTAAAGAATATACCGGTGCAAAGTTACCATACCAGGTGATGAAGGTTACTGTACTGGGAGGTTACTATACCGAGTTAGTTACTATACCGAGCGGTTACCATACCAGGTGATGAAGGTTACTGTACCGGGGAGTGAAAGCTACTATACCGAGGAAAGTTTATACCGGGAGTTGTTACTATACCGGGTGATGAAGGTTACTGTACCGGGGAGTGAAAGCTACTATACCGGGAGTTAAAGTTACTATACTGGGTGTAAAAGTTACCATACCAGGTGATGAAGGTTACTATACCGGGGAGTGAAAGCTACTATACCGGGAGTTAAAGTTACTATACGGGTGCAAAGTTACCATACCAGGTGATGAAGGTTACTGTACCGGGGAGTGAAAGCTACTATACCGAGTTAAAGTTACTATACCGAGCAAAAGTTACCATACCAGGTGATGAAGGTTACTGTACCGGGAGAAAGCTACTATACGGGAGTTAAAGTTACTATACCGGGGAGCGAAAGTTACCATACCAGGTGATGAAGGTTACTGTACTGGGAGGAAAGCTACTATACCGGGGAGTTAAAGCTTATACCGGGAGCAAAAGTACCATACCAGGTGATGAAGGTTACTGTACTGGGAGTGAAAGCTACTATACCGGAGTTAAAGTACTATACCGGGAGCGAAAGTTACCATACCAGGTGATGAAGACATTGTACCGGGGAGGAAAGCCACTATACGGGAGTAAAGTTACTATACCGGGAGCGAGTTATACCAGGTGATGAAGGTTACTGTACCGGGGAGAAAGCTACTATACCGGAGTTAAAGTTACTATACCGCGGTGTTACTATACCAGATGAAGGTTACTGTACCGGGAGTAACTACTATACCGAAGTTACCATTACCATGATAAGCATTGTACCGGGGAGTGAAATACTATAATGAGTTAAAGTTACTATACGGTGCAAAAGTTACCATACCAGGTGATGAAGGTTACTGTACGGGGAGTGAAAGCTACTATACTGGTTAAAGCATTATACGAGCAAAAGTTACCATACCAGGTGATGAAGGTTACTGTACCGGGGAGTGAAAGCTACTATACCGAGAAAGCTTATACTGGAGCGAAAGTACCATACCAGGTGATGAAGGTTACTTACCGGGGAGTGAAGCTACTATACCGGGAAGTTACTATACCGGTGCAAAAAGTTACCATACCAGGTGATGAAGGTTACTGTACCGGGGAGGAAAGCCTACTATACCGGGATAAAGTTACTATACCGGGACAAAAGTTACCATACCAGGTGATGAAGGTTACTGTACCGGGGAGGAAAGCTACTATACGGAGTTATTACTATACTGGGAGCGAAATTATACCAGGTGATGAAGGTTACTATACCGGGGAGGAAGCTACTATACCGAGAGTTACTATACCGAGCGAGCTACCATACCAGGTGATGAAGGTTACTGTACCGGGAGGTAAAGCTACTATAACGGGAGTTAAAGTACTATACCAGAGCAAAGTTACCATACCAGGTGATGAAGGTTACTGTACCGGGGAGTGAAAGCTACTATACCGGAGTTAAAGCATTTATACTGGAGCGAAAGTTACCATACCAGGTGATGAAGGTTACTGTACCGGGAGGAAAGCTACTATACCGGGAGTTAAAGTTACTATACGGGTGCAAAAGTTACCATACCAGGTGATGAAGGTTACTATACCGGGGAGTGAAAGCTACTATACCGAGTTAAAGTTACTATACCGGGAGCGAAAGTTACCATACCAGGTGATGAAGGATTGTACCGGGGAGGAAAGCTACTATACCGGAGTTAAAGTATTATACCGAGCGAAAGTTACCATACCAGTGATGAAGGTTACTGTACGGGAGTAAAGCTACTATACGGGAGTTAAAGTTACTATACGGGTGCAAAAGTTACCATACCAGGTGATGAAGGTTACTGTACCGAGAGTTACTATACCGAGTTAAAGATTATTCCGGGAGCAAAGTTACCATACCAGGTGATGAAGGTTACTATACGGGAGTGAAACTACTATACCGGAGTTAGTTACTATACCGGTGCAAAAGTTACCATACCAGGTGATGAAGGTTACTGTACCGGGGAGGAAAGCTACTATACCGGAGTTAAAGTTACTATACCGAGCAAAAGTTACCATACCAGGTGATGAAGGTTACTGTACCGGGGAGTGAAAGCTACTATACCGGAGTTAAAGTTACTATACCGGGAGCGAAAGTTACCATACCAGGTGATGAAGGTTACTACCGGGAGTGAAAGCTACTATACCGAGTTAAAGTTACTATACGGGTGCAAAAGTTACCATACCAGGTGATGAAGGTTACTGTACCGGGGGTAAGCTACTATACGGAGAAGATATACCGAAAAGTTACCATACCGATAAGGTTACTGTACCGGGGAGTGAAAGCACTATACGAGTTAAAGTTACTATACCGGAGCAAAGTTACCATACCAGGTGATGAAGGTTACTGTACCGGGGAGTGAAAGCACTATACCGGGAGTTACTATACCGGGCAAAAGCATACCAGGTGATGAATACTGTACCGGGGAGTGAAAGCTACTATACCGGAGGTAGTTACTATACCGGAGCGAAAGTTACCATACCAGGTGATGAAGGTTACTGTACCGGGGAGGAAAGCTACTATACCGGGAGTTAAAGCACTATACCGGGAGCAAAGTTACCATACCAGGTGATGAAGGTTACTGTACCGGGAGTGAAAGCTACTATACCGAGAAGTTACTATACCGAGCAAAAGTTACCATACCAGGTGATGAAGGTTACTGTACCGGGGAGTGAAAGCTACTATACCGGAGTTAGTTACTATACCGAGCGAAAGTTACCATACCAGGTGATGAAGGTTACTGTACCGGGAGGAAAGCTACTATACCGAGTTAGTTACTATACCGAGCAAAAGTTACCATACCCAGTGATGAAGGTTACTGTACCGGGAGGAAAGCTACTATACCGGAGTTAAAGTTACTATACGAGCGAAAGTTACCATACCAGGTGATGAAGGTTACTGTACCGGGAGGAAAGCTACTATACCGGGAGTTAAAGTTACTATACCGGGAGCGAAAGTTACCATACCAGGTGATGAAGGTTACTGTACCGGGGAGGAAAGCTACTATACCGGAGTTAAAGTTTATACCGGGAGCAAAGTTACTACCAGGTGATATACTACCGGGGAGTGAAAGCTACTATACCGAGTAAAGCTATACCGGGAGCAAAGTTACCATACCAGGTGATGAAGGTTACTGTACCGGGGAGGAAAGCTACTATACCGGAGTTAAAGTTACTATACCGGGAGCGAAAGTTACCATACCAGGTGATGAAGGTTACTGTACCGGGGAGGAAAGCTACTATACCGGGAGTTAAAGTTACTATACCGGTGCAAAAGTTACCATACCAGGTGATGAAGGTTACTGTACGGGGAGAAAGCTACTATACCGGAGTTAAAGTTACTATCGGGAGCAAAAGTTACCATACCAGGTGATGAAGGTTACTGTACCGGGGAGGAAAGCTACTATACCGGGAGTTAAAGTTACTATACCGGAGCGAAAGTTACCATACCAGGTGATGAAGGTTACTATACCGGGGAGGAAAGCTACTATACCGGGAGTTAAAGTTACTATACCGGGTGCAAAAGTTACCATACCAGGTGATGAAGGTACTGTACCGGGGAGGAAAGCTACTATACCGGGAGTTAAAGTTACTATACCGGGAGCGAAAGTTACCATACCAGGTGATGAAGGTTACTGTACCGGGAGTGAAAGCTACTATACCGGAGTTAAAGTTACTATACCGGGAGCGAAAGTTACCATACCAGGTGATGAAGGTTACTGTACCGGGGAGTGAAAGCTACTATACCGGGAGTTAAAGTTACTATACTGCAAAAGTTACCATACCAGGTGATGAAGGTTACTGTACGGGAGTGAAAGCTACTATACCGAGTTAAAGTTACTATACCGGGAGTAAAGTTACTATACCAGGTGCAAAAGATTATACCGGGAGTAAGTTACTATACCGAGTTAAAGTTACTATACCGGGAGCGAAAGTTACCATACCAGGTGATGAATACTATACCGGGGAGGAAAGCTACTATACGGAGTTAAAGTTACTATACCGGGAGCAAAAGTTACCATACCAGGTGATGAAGGTTACTGTACCGGGGGAGGAAAGCTACTATACCGGGAGTTAAAGTTACTATACCGGTGCAAAAGTTACCATACCAGGTGATGAAGGTTACTGTACCGGGGAGTGAAAGCACTATACCGGGAGTTAAAGTTACTATACGGGAGCGAAAGTCATACCAGGTGATGAAGGTTACTGTACCGGGGAGGAAAGCTACTATACCGGAGTTAAAGTTACTATACCGGTGCAAAAGTTACCATACCAGGATGAAGGTTACTACTGGGAGTGAAAGCTACTATACCGAGTTAGTTACTATACGGGAGCGAAAGTTACCATACCAGGTGATGAAGGTTACTGTACCGGGGAGGAAAGCTACTATACCGAGTTAAAGTTACTATACCGGGTGCAAAAGTTACCATACCAGGTGATAGGCTATACTGGGGAGTGAAAGCTACTATACCGGGAGTTAAAGTTACTATACCGGGAGCAAAAGTTACCATACCAGGTGATGAAGGTTACTGTACCGGGGAGTGAAAGCTACTATACGGAGTTAAAGTTACTATACCGAGCGAAAGTTACCATACCAGGTGATGAAGGTTACTGTACCGGGGAGTGAAAGCTACTATACCGGGAGTTAAAGTTACTATACCGAGCAAAAGTTACCATACCAGGTGATGAAGGTTACTGTACCGGGGAGTGAAAGCTACTATACCGAGAAGTTACTATACCGGGAGCAAAGTTACCATACCAGGTGATGAAGGTTACTGTACCGGGGAGGAAAGCTACTATACCGGGAGTTAAAGTTACTATACCGGGAGCGAAAGTTACCATACCAGGTGATGAAGGTTACTGTACCGGGGAGGAAAGCTACTATACGGGAGTTAAAGTTACTATACCGGGAGCGAAAGTTACCATACCAGGTGATGAAGGTTACTGTACCGGGGAGGAAAGCTACTATACCGGGAGTTAAAGTTACTATACCGGGAGCGAAAGTTACCATACCAGGTGATGAAGGTTACTGTACCGGGGAGTGAAAGCTACTATACCGAGTTAAAGTTACTATACCGAGCGAAAGTTACCATACCAGGATGAAGGTTACTGTACCGGGGAGGAAAGCTACTATACGGGAGTTAAAGTTACTATACCGGGAGCGAAAGTTACCATACCAGGTGATGAAGGTTACTGTACCGGGGAGTGAAAGCTACTATACCGGGAGTTAAAGTTACTATACCGGAGCGAAAGTTACCATACCAGGTGATGAAGGTTACTGTACCGGGGAGTGAAAGCTACTATACCGGGAGAGCTACTATACCGGAGTTAAAGTTACTATACGGTGCAAGTTACCATACCAGGTGATGAAGGTTACTGTACCGGGAGGAAAGCTACTATACCGGTTAAAGCATTATACCGGGTGCAAAAGTTACCATACCAGGTGATGAAGGTTACTGTACCGGGGAGTGAAAGCTACTATACCGGAGTTAAAGTTACTATACGGTGCAAAAGTTACCATACCAGGTGATGAAGGTTACTGTACCGGGGAGTGAAAGCTACTATACCGGAGTTAAAGTTACTATACTGGCAAAAGTTACCATACCAGGTGATGAAGATACCGAGTAGCTACATACCGGAGTTAAAGTTACTATACCGGGAGTTAAAGTTACTATACCGGGAGTTAAAGTTACTATACCGGGTGCGAAAGTTACCATACCAGGTGATGAAGGTTACTGTACCGGGGAGTGAAAGCTACTATACCGGGAGTTAAAGTTACTATACCGGGAGCGAAAGTTACCATACCAGGTGATGAAGGTTACTGTACCGGGGAGTGAAAGCTACTATACCGGGAGTTAAAGTTACTATACCGGGAGCAAAAGTTACCATACCAGGTGATGAAGGTTACTGTACCGGGGAGTGAAAGCTACTATACCGGGAGTTAAAGTTACTATACCGGGAGTTTACTGTACCGGGAGTAAGCGTATATCCATGAGGGCACTGGACGCGAGGTGTTCTCTGGAGCGTAGCGTACAACAGATTCAACCAGTCTCTTGGGTTCTACTTTTGTGATGTATGTGTGTGAGTGTGTGTGGTTTGTATGTATGTATGTGTGTGTGTGAGTGTGTGTGGTATGTATGTTTGTGTGTGTGTGTGTGTGGGTGTGTGTGTTATGTATGTATGTATGTATGTATGTATGTATGTATGTATGTATGTATGTGTGTGTGTGTGTGTGCGTATATGTATGTATGTATGTATGTATGTATGTATGTATGTATGTATGTGTGTGTGTGGTATGTATGTATGTATGTATGTATGTATGTATGTATGTATGTGTGTGTGTGTGAGTGTGTCTTGTATGTATGTATGTATGTATGTATGTAATAATAATAATAATTAACGGGTTATTGAAAGAGCTTGGCAGCCAGAAGGCTGAAAATATACAGTTACATATTTGGGGAATGGGTTACGAATTACAAATAATATACAAGTAACATAAGTGACACAAATAAGACATATAGTAACTTAGATGGGGATCAGCTCAAACTACAGTTCATTTCAACATAGTGACAGTGCAAGGAGTAGTGTTTACTGGGAGTGAATACACTGGTTTTTGTACAAGTTATTGATAATTTTTTACAATGGTTGGGACTGGGCTGTTCTTATAACGATCAGTTCATTGCACGTATGGGCTGGATGCGGTTGTAGTGTCGAACAGCAATTCTCGGGCTAGGGATCTCAGGTGGTAGTAGGAGCCGGTGTCGAGGATGGTGTAGAAGCTTCTTACCAAATTTGCAGATGAGGTTGTGGTGATGGTCAGTGAGAGTCGAAAGGGTCAGTGTGTTGAGCGCTTCTTAATATGGAGTGTGTGTGTGTGTGTGTGTGTTGTATGTATGTATGTATGTATGTATGTATGTATGTATGTGTGTGTGTGTGTTGTGTGTATGTATGTATGTATGTATGTATGTGTGTGTGTGTGTTGTATATATGTGTATGTATGTATGTATGTATGTATGTATGTATGCATGCATGCATGTATGTGTGTGTGTTGTTTGTATGTATGTATGTATGTATGTATGTATGTATGTGTGTATGTATGTATGTATGTATGTATGTATGTATGTGTGTGTGTGTGTGTTTGTATGTATGTATGTATGTATGTATGCATGTATGTATGTATGTATGTATGTGTGTGTGTGTGTGTGTGTGTGTGTGTGTGTGTAATAATAATAATAATAATAAACGGTTTATTAATAGAGTTGCAGCCGGTGGCTGAAAATATACAGACTTACATTTGATTTAGACATAATGATATAATATGCATTGAATACATTTACAGGGCTGTACAGTACATAAATCAGGAGTTTTTTATTATTTTAAAAATAGATGGGATGGTGCTGTTCATATATCTATCGGTGCGGGCTCTTATGGGCTGAATTTTGTTGTAGTGCCGGACTGCGCGAGTTGGGTGGGGGACTGCAGGTGGCAGGAGGTGGCGATGGCGAGGGTGGTGCAGTAGTCCACGGCCAAACCTTTCCAGTGCTTGGTGGTGGATGTCACTGAGGGATGGCATTTCCAGGGTGGAGAGAGCGTTGGTGTAGCAGGAGTATTCTGCACCGAGCATGATTCTGCAGGCCCTTTTCTGTACCTTCTCTAGCTGACGTTGTTGGGTATGTATGTATGTATGTATGTATGTATGTATGCATGTGTGTGTGTGTGTGTGTGTGTGTGTGTGTGTGTGTAATAATAATAATAAACGGTTTATTAATAGTGTTGCAGCCAGTGGCTGAAAATTTACACTTACATTTGATTTAGACATAATGATATAATATGCATTACAGGGCTGTACAGTACATAAATCAGGAGTTGTTTATTATTTTAACAATAGATGGGATGGTGCTGTTCATATATCTATCGGTGCGGGCTCTTATGGGCTGAATTTTGTTGTAGTGGCGGACTGCGCGAGGTGGGTGGGGGGCAGGAGGTGGCGATGACGAGGGTGGTGCATTAGTTGGCTGCCAAACCTTTCCAGTGCTTGGTGGTGGAGGTCACTGAGGGATGGCATTTCTAGGGTGGAGAGAGCGTTGGTGTAGCCAGAGTATTCTGCGCCGTGCATGATTCTGCAGGCCCTTTTCTGTACCTTCTCTAGCTGACGTTGTTGGGTGGAGTTGAGAGAAGACGACCAGGCTGGTGACGCATACGTTAGTTTGGGGAGAATAAAGGCGTTGTAGATCGTCCTCAGCTCTGGCGTGGGTGTCCCAAGTGACCTAAGTCGTCGTAGCATGTAGAGACGGTACGAGGCTGCCTTGACTGTGTTATTTACATGGGCCTTCTAGTCAAGTTTGTTGTCTATAGTAACACCCAGAAGTTTGGCAGACTGCACCAGCTGGAGAGGATGGGCACCCACTGTGACTGCTGGGGCTTGCACTGGAGTGGTGGCGGTATTGAAGTGCATGGCTACGGTTTTGGTGTGGTTGATGGTGACCTTGTTCTCCGTAGTCCATGCCTGTAGCCTGTCCAGGGTGCCTTTTAGCGATGAGTAGTCTGGTGCGGTGTTGTCCACTGAAACTTCCACAGTGCAGTCATCCACGTACTTCCACCTGTGAGGAGTGTCCGATAGAGCGTCGTTGATCAGGATGAGAAAGCACAGTGGTCCCATCTTGGTCAAAAAGGGGAACACCGCAGGTGAGGTGTTGGAATGTGGAGACCGAGCCCTGATACCTCACTGCCTGGCGACGTCCACTCAAGAAATCAGTGAGCCATGAGACCAGGTTGGTGGGCAGCCCTAGTGCAGTAGCCTTGTTGATAACAGTGCAGTGATCAACAAGGTGAAAGGCTTTCCTGAAGTCAACAAGGGCAACGGCCAGTGATGTCGTACGTTTCTGCAAGTTTTTGTGCAGAAAATCCAGAATGCTCACCAAGCAGTGTGATGTAGAGGAGGTCCTCATATTGCCAAATTGCTGTGAATCAATTGACTGATAGATTCTGGCAAATGCCCACTCAAAAACAAAGTCCTCACAAAGTAGACTGGGTATGGGGGTAATGGCAACTGGCCTGAGGTCGTTAGGGGACTGTGGGGTGGTGACCTTGGGCATGGGGGTGACAAATGCGGTTTTCCATTCATGAGGGCATTTGCTTTGTCTGAGGGATGCATTGATAATAGAACAGAGGGCGGTGGCAAGTTTGACTGCAAACTCCTTGTATATTTTGATTGGGAGGTCAATTGGGGTCGTGGAGCGTTTGGATTTAAATTTCAGGAGTTTGTTGGCAATTTCATATGGTTGAACACTGGGAGGGGGGAGGGGGAAGGTAAGTAAGCCGGGAGGAGAGTGAGGTCAAGACTGGGTAAGGTATGACATATGGTAGCAAAATGGTTATTAATTATCTCAGCTGCCTCCTCACTAGGTAAATGTGAGATGAAAGGAAGTGTGGGAGACTGACGGTTGAGACCACAGAGATCTTTTACCTTGGAGTACCACTGACCGATGCCGACTTCCTTGAGGCCGTGCACTTTCCTGGGATAATAAGTCTTCTTGGCAGACTTGATTTCCCTGATGACCTGGTTACGTAGACTTTTGTACAGGCGGTTGTTGGTGTAGTATGCCTTGTTGCGCTGCTCAATAAGTCTTTTTATGCGGGGCGTAATCCACGGGACATCATCGGGGTGGATCCTCAGTGTTTTGGCTGGAAAGAAGTGGTGGTAGGCTTTGGTGATAGTGTCCAGGTAATTATCCCACTTGTTCTGCACATCGTCTACCGTGATCACTTCAGTCCAGGGATACCGGGTTATCCATTGTCCAAAACGCCGCATAGCAGAGTCGGGGGTGGGTCGGTAAGTCCTGGTGGCAACTGGCGGTGGTGAGAAGGTGGGGGTAGGTGACCACAGCAGGGACAGGTGTGGGCTGCGTCCCATGGGAGGCAGCGGCTGGGGGGGAAGGTAGTGGTTACCGAGATCAGTCATAATGAGGTCAAGGGTGGCATTGCCATGTGTGGGAAAGTCTACTATTTGTGTAAGGTGGAGGTGTTGGGTGATGTCACTGATGTCTAACTCATTGAAGTCACCGCATATCACTAGTTTAGCACATGGAAATCTGGATCTCAGGGAGTCAGCAGTGTCTATAATATGAGTAATCAGTACATTGGCGGTTGGTGCGCGGGGGGGATGATAGCATACACAGACAATGAGGGAGGCAAGCTGGCGAGGGTGGGAGGTGGGAGTGACCTGAACCCACAAGGCTTCTACATCTTCAGGTACATTAACTCATATTTTTCTATGGCACAGATCTCAGGAACAATTTGTCCACGCCTCGGTAATCGCCACAATACCTGCACCAACTGACTTCACTGTGACACTGACCTCCTCCACCTTGTTGCATAAAGATGTGACATTGGACAGCAGTAGGGATGGTAGGCTGTACCATAGTCGCGGCACTTCATAGCGAGTACACTGTCTTTCAAGTACTGGTTTGACTTTCCTATGCTTGCTCGGTGTGATGATAGGGATTCGTCTGGGAATGCGCGACCCCGTCTGCAGCCGCGGTTGTGGAAGATACTCAGCGCCTTTAGTAGAGTGATGGTGTGGGGTGGAGGATAGCCAGCACCAGACTTCAGCCGAAACAGGTCGGTGCGACGATATCGTGCCACTGGAACACACATATTCACAAGTCTGGCACTTACAGTCACTGACACCTTGAAAATACGCACTGTCTACCCGTAAAAGTACTGAACTACCTTAAGTAACTACAGGTCTCGTGATGACCTTGGCTGCTGCTGAGCGCCAGGAGACACGTCCTCACTCAGTGAGGTCACATGTGTGTGTGTGTGTGTGTCGTATGTATGTGTGTGCGTGTGTGTGTAATAATAATAATAATTAACGGTTTATTGAAAAAATTCTGCAGCCCGAAGGCTGAAAATATACATTGGACATAAATGACTAATTACATACATTGGTGGTTTAACAAAAGCCTTCATTAGAGAAAGGTAAAGGAACATACAGTGAACATACAGATTAATGTAGGATTGTACGTGTTGAACAGCAAACACGTAGTGTAGTAACTCCCTCCCAGATGGTGTTAGGAGGGACCTCACGTGATGTAGTGGTTCCCTCAGATGGTGTTATGAGGGACCTGACGTGGTGTAGTAATTCCCTCGCAGATGGTGTTATGAGGGACCACGTGGTGTAGTAATTCCCTCACAGATGGTGTTATGGGGGACCTCACGTGGTGTAATTACCTCACCTCACAGATGGTGTTATGAGGGACCTCACGTGGTGTAGTAATTCCTCACAGATGGTGTTATGAGGGGCCTCACGTGGTGTAGTAATTCCTTCACAGATGGTGTGATGAGGGACCTGACATGGTGTAGTAATTCCCTCACAGATGGTGTTATGAGGGACATGTGGTGTAGTAATTCCCTCACAGATGGTGTTATATGAGTGAGGTTTGGTCCCAGGCCTTCCTACCGTAGACGGATTAACACATCGCTGGTTATCACGGGCCGTTATCACTGGGTACCTGGGACCTCACTGTGTGAAGGTTAACTTGGGTACGACTGTTACTGATGAGTTGTTCTCACTGACTTAAGCACTGTTCACCACTGTTCACCTCTGTTTAACACTGGTTCTATTCCTTTCCTAAATGAAATTGTAACTTCTGGCGAGAACTTGTTGATATTCCGGTGGGGAGGAGGGTTCAGGGGAAGGGGTTGGTATGGGCCAACTTAACAGTTGACCTGGCTGCTCCGAGAGGAGCGCCAGGTACGTCTTGACCCTTCGGTGGTCAAGGATGTATGTATGTATGTATGTATGTATGTATGTGTGTATTTTTCTGTGGCAGCATTATGTTAGTGTTAAGATGCAGGTATTGCTTGCTCCCTCTCGCTTTCAGCTGCCGCCGCTGGCTAGCCCTCGTGGTGAACAGGGAAGCAACTTACATAAGTCTTCCCCTGCCAGTACACAGCCTCCTCACCATCAAGACTCCTGCTGTGCCTCCTCGTGGCAACACACGATAACTGGGTGTCGCGTGGGCCCAGGCTAGACCAGCAGGGGATCACGGAGTAGCAGTGGCCCCAAAGGGGCGGCGCATAGGCCCACTGGCATGTGGACATTTCCTGGCGCCAACCAACCACTGCTTCGCTTCCTTGCGGATTAACCTTGGTAGGTATAAGGCTACGGGAGTAAACCCTGACTTGCTGACAGAGCTCCAACAAGACCCCAACGGCGGTATAGGCAAAAGAGGTGACCACCAAATGAACCCAAGTTCTATGCCGGCAGACAAAAGCAATGCCAAATGGACAGGCTACTAAGGCGAAACCCAACAAACTGGGCTATTGGCAGTCCATTGCAACTCTCCCTCTCCCCAGTCATTGCAACACTTGCACCACTGGATCAGGAAAAGGAAGAGCCAAGATGCGTGGTTGCAGCCTGCGCTCCTGCCTCACCGCATAAATCAACTCACACACAGCCATCACCCAGCTCACCATTCCTATCATCATCATCAAAACACCTATACCCCCAAAAGTCCTATGGGGATGGACGAGTGGCGATGGGGACAGGCAGAGATGACTGCCGGGAGTCTCTAGTCACAACTCTGTACATGGGCGGCACAGAGAAGATGGTCGTTTATGCACTGGAATCTAGGCAGCAGTGCAATCCGGTCCTGTCTGTGTGACTGAGCAGCCCTTTCGAGGAGCCACTCTGCTTACCCCACATGAGGAAGGGGCTAGAAAAGGTGCCCCAAACATAGCCTGCCTAAAAAAAAACAACCTGACTGGGCAACTGCACCCAGTAAGGTCATCCTTATGCAGTCGAAAACACAATCAAAATCGCAGATCCCCTTCCCCCCAAAAAACATACAACCTCTTCTGGTCGCTGCATGGAATCTCAGGACCCTTCCTGGACTGACACAAATGAGCGTCCTGAAAGAAGAACCGCCCTTGTGGCAAAAGAGCTGGCTGGGTATAACATCGACATAGCAGCCATTAGTGAGTCCCTGCTCCCAGATGAGGGTCAACTCATAGAACGGGGGTCTGGCTATACCTTCTGGAAGGGTAAGCCTGCTGTGGAGAGAAACCGCATTTATGGAGTTGGCTTTGCCATCCGCCAACACATCCTACACAGGCTAACTGAAATGCCTATTGGGGTCAACGAGCACCTCATGACTCTTCGAGTCCCACTGAATCACTCACGTCATGCCTTCTTCATCAGTCCATACGCCCCAACATTGGATGCAGAGGATGACATCAAGAAGGCCTCTTATGCCGACCTTGACAGAGTGCTAACTTCTATCCCCAGAGAAGACAAGGTTGTGCTTCTTGGTGACTTCAATGCCAGAGTTGACAGAAAAGCTGACATTTGACTGGGAACCATAGGGAAAAATGGATTAGGCAAGTGTAATCCCAACGGCCTACTCCTCCTCAGCAAGGGTGCTGCACACAACCTCACTATCACTAATACCCTGTTTCGGCAGGTCGACAAGTTCAAGGGCTCGTGGTAACGCCCACGATCCAAACACTGGTATCTCATTGACTACATCATTGTCAGAGAAAGAGATCGCCGAGATGTCCTCATCACCTGTGCCATGCGTGGCTCACATCACTGTGACACTGATCATCGACTCGTCAGAGCCAAGCTCTCACTTCATGCTGCCCCAAAACAGCGAAGGCAGCAAGCTCTCCAGAAGAGGTTTTAACACTAAGTGTCTGGAGGATCCAGCGGTAGCACATGCTTTGAGAGAGCAGCTCGAACATGGGCTGATAAACCAGCCAACAGCGAACAACGCAAATCCCATTGCCGAATGGGATACTCTCGACACTGTCATGACAAAAACCTGCAGAGACCCTCGGCCAGATTGAAAGAATACACCAGGACTGGTTTGACGAAAATGACCTGACAATGAATGTGTTCGTCGATAATAAACGTGCTGCCTTAACTGACTGGCAGAACAACCTTCAGTCTCGGACCAAAGCTGATACCTTCCCCAAGAAGAAAGCTGCGGCCCAGCGGAACTTCGCAAACTAAAGAACGACTGGTTTAAAAATAAACCGAAACACCGATGTGGATGTGCTGACTACCCAGCAGGTCCCTCAGCATCCGGAGCTGACCCATCTCAGCTATCCTCCATCCCTGGATGAGGTAGGTACCGCCATCAAACAGATGAAAAATAACAAAGCCTCAGGGCCTGATGGAATCCCAGCCGAGGTATGTAAAGCAGGAGGACAAATGCTTACCAGCCGTCTCCACTCTCTCCTGGAGAATATATGGGAAAAGGAGGAAATCCCCCAAGCTCTTAAAGACGACTCCATCGTCATTATTTCTAAGAACAAGTGAGACCTGTCAGACTGTGGCAACTACCGCGGGATGTCACTGCTGTCCGTAGCTGACAAGATTATCGCCCTAGTCCTCTTGAACAGACTTCTTTCTGAGGAGGAAAACTTCTTCCCAGAATCTCAATGTGGCTTTAGACCATCACGTGGCACCACTGACATGATCTTTGCTGCCCGCCAGATACAGGAAAAGTGTAGAGAACAGCGTCGTGACCTGTACATGGCTTTCATCGATCTAACGAAGTCCTTCGACTCAGTCAACAGGGAAGCCCTCTGGTGGACCCTAAGTCGTTTTAGCTGCTGACCAAAATTCATCAGCACTGTGAGGCAACTCCACGATGGGATGAACGGTAGTGTCCTGTACAATGGCAGCGTCTGAATTCTTCCCCTTACAAACGGGGGTTAAACAAGGATGCGCACTGGTACCAACTCTCTCTTCCATTTTCTTGGCTGCTTTCCTTATTTGTGCCAGCGCAAATTTAGCCAGCGGGGTGGACACCCGGCAACTGATGAACGGTCTTTTCAACATAAGACGACTCCAGGCAAGAACAAAGGTATCGACAGCTTCCTTTACTGAACTTCAGTATTCAGACGTTCTCACCCTTGTCGCTCACACTGAACGCGGCCTACGGAGATCCTGAACACCTACGCAGATGCACATGTGCACACTTCGGCCTTGAGGTGAATGTACGTAAGACTCAGATTCTCTTTCAGCTTGCCCCTGGTTCAGCCACACCTCCACCATCCATCCAGCTTAACGGTACTACCCTCTCTAATGTTACCCACTTTCAGTGTTTCGGCTCCCACTTGTCCACCACCTCGGACATTGATGAAGTGATTTAACATCTGATCAGATGTCCATCTCAAGCCTTTGGCAGACTCCGTACCCGTGTCTTCAGCTGTAGGGAGCTGAAATTATCGACAAAGTGACACGTATATCGAACAGTGGTCCTCCCCACCCTGCTATATGGCAGCGAGACATGGGTCACATACAGGAGGCACATCAAGGCACTTGAAAACTTTCACCAAAGTAGTCTATATTCCATTGTCCGTGTTCGCCGGGAAGACAAGAGAACAAATGCCAGTATTCTTGCTGACACCAACTGTAGGAGCATCGAGGCTACCATTATCCATGAACAACTACACTGGACTGGCCATGTTACCCGCATGGACCTACAGTAGACTGTCAAAGCAGCTAATTTACAGTCACTTAACGAATAGTAAACGTAACGCTGGACAAATTGACCCCCTCAACTGGGAGATGATTACTCCAGACCGTATCGCCTGGAGGAGCACCATATAAGAAGGTGTCAATACTTTCGAGTTAGCCCGACTGCATAGCGAGGCAGACAAGCGCCAACGCCGGAAAGACTCTTCCGCCGCCCCTCCCGCACTAGATGCAGCCCCCCCATATGTGCAACTTCTGTGGTCGACCCTGTCGGTCCCGTATCGGCCTCTTTAGTCACTTGAAAATTCACCAATGAAGGTGATATCTCTTAACAACTCATATCATTGTATCATAGCTGGATGATCGACATAATTGATTCCAAGTGACAGCAAAGTAGTAAATGTAGTATTTTGTGTGTGTGTGTGTGTGTGTGTGTGTGTGTGTGTGTGTGTGTGTATGTGTGTGTGTGTGTGTATATGTGTGTGTGTGTGTGTGTGTGTGTGTGTGTGTGAGTGTGTGTCAATCTGTATGTGTATTTATGTGTGTCAGTCTCTATGTGTATTTGTGCATGTGTCTATGTGTTAACATTTTAAGTACGGAAACTTAACCACTTGAGTATGATAACTTTTTTGTAACATTTATATGTGTCAATAGTTTCGAGTTAGCCCGACTGTAAACCGAGGCAGACAAGCGTCAACGCCGGAAAGATGCTGCCGCCGCCCCTCCCGCACTACATGTAGTCCTCCACATATGCAACATCTGTGAAAGACCCTGCCGGTCCCTTATCAGCCTCTCTAGTCACCTCAGAGCTCACCAACCTAGGTGACATCCCTAATAACTCATATCATTGTATCATAGCTGGATGATCGTCATGCTCAATTCCAAGTGACAGCAAAGTAGTAACAGTATGTATGTGTGTATGTTAGGTTAGGTTAGGTTAGGTTAGGTTAGGTTAGGTTAGGTTAGGTTAGGTTAGGTTCTTCTGAGTTGGCATCACACAGACACAATCCTGGCTCTCTCTCTCTCTCTCTCTCTCTCTCTCTCTCTCTCTCTCTCTTCCAAGACATAAACTACATATTAATTAAAGCGAGACTTCTTGAATATCAAAAACTAGTTATAGTGATGATGGTGATGTGTGAGTCAGGTTACAGTGATGATGGTGATGTGTGAGTCAGGTTATTGGGATGATGGTGATCTGTGAATCAGGTTATAGTGATGATGGTGATGTGTGAGTCAGGTTATAGTGATGATGGTGATGTGAGTCAGGTTATAGTGATGGTGGTGATGTGTGAGTCAGGTTATAGTGACGGTGATGTGTGAGTCAGGTTATGAGTCAGGTTATAGTATGATGACATAGTGATGATGGTGATGTGTGAGTCAGGTTACAGTGATGATGGTGATGTGAGTCAGGTTATAGTGATGATGGTGATGTGTGAGTCAGGTTATAGTAATGATGGTGATGTGTGAGTCAGGTTATGATGGTGATGATCAGGTATAGATGATGGTGATGTGTGAGTCAGGTTATAGTGATGATGATGTGTGAGTCAGGTTATAGTGATGGGTGATGTGTGAGCCAGGTTATAGTGATGATGGTGATGTGTGAGTCAGGTTATAGTGATGGTGATGTGTGAGTCAGGTAATAGTGATGATGGTGATGTGTGAGTCAGCTTATAGTGATGATGGTGATGTGTGAGTCAGGTTATAGTGATGATGGTGATGTGTGAGCCAGGTTATAGTGATGATGGTGATGTGTGAGTCAGGTTATAGTGATGGTGATGTGTGAGTCAGGTAATAGTGATGATGGTGATGTGTGAGTCAGCTTATAGTGATGATGGTGATGTGTGAGTCAGGTTATAGTGATGATGGTGATGTGTGAGTTAGGTTATAGTGATGATGGTGATGTGTGAGTCAGGTTATAGTGGTGATGGTGATGTGTGAGTCAGGTTACAGTGATGATAGTGATCTGTGAGTCAGGTCAGGTTATAGTGATGGTGATGTGTGAGTCAGGTAATAGTGATGATGGTGATGTGTGAGTCAGCTTATAGTGATGATGGTGATGTGTGAGTCAGGTTATAGTGATGATGGTGATGTGTGAGCCAGGTTATAGTGATGATGGTGATGTGTGAGTCAGGTTATAGTGATGGTGATGTGTGAGTCAGGTAATAGTGATGATGGTGATGTGTGAGTCAGCTTATAGTGATGATGGTGATGTGTGAGTCAGGTTATAGTGATGATGGTGATGTGTGAGTTAGGTTATAGTGATGATGGTGATGTGTGAGTCAGGTTATAGTGGTGATGGTGATGTGTGAGTCAGGTTACAGTGATGATAGTGATCTGTGAGTCAGGTTACAGTGATGATGGTGATGTGTGAGTCAGGTTATAGTGCATTTTTTATTTTGCCACTTACAGCGGCTACTTTATTGTGCACCCCACACTCATCGTGTGAGCGGTAGCGCAAAAGGATTACAGAGTAGAGTTTATAAAGGGTCATAATAATTAACCCCCGTTGTCAGGATATTATGGCACTGAATGTTACACAGTATTTCATTTACATTATTTGTTTAGTTCTATACATAAAGGGTAACTTATTCAGAACTGCGTGAGTACAGGCGTGTGAGGCAGTATGTCTGGCCTCACACTTTGTTATTCAAGCACATTGCGTATTTGGTTCTGTACATGAGAACTGATATAGTTGCTAAGTGCAATAAAGTGGATATAATCTTAATATGTCGGCTATCTTGCCATTAGAGATGAAGTGTTGTGCCATTTCACACACAGTGTGCTTGGACCTGTCCCGAAAAGGTTCTATCTTCACACAGTCGAGGAAGTAGTGTTCAATTGTGTGGCCATATGTCTGGCCACACACTTTACATTTAGTTTTGTTTACATCTGTTTGAGGAACATACTGCCAGAGGTACTTATATCCTAACCTTAGTCTAGCGGTTACAACATCTTGTAATCTAGTGATCTTGTTACTTGCTCCATATACATGTTTCACTTGATACATCTCACCATGGTAAACTATGGATCGACTAATGCCTGTTTGCACTAGTCTACTTGCGTCAAACTCATCAATAAGTTCTTTCCTAATTACAGTTTTAAGGGTTCTTTTTGACACCCAAGTTGTATTCAACGGTGTCTTTGTTAGACGCGAGTTTGGCGAGGGCATCAACCCTGTCATGTTTTATGAGGCCTTTTTGAGAGGGGATCCACAACAGTTTGACCTTGACACCCCGGTCAACAAGGCACGCATATTTGTGTCTGGCTTCAGAGACAAGAGCGCGACAACCTGAGTCGAGGGTGCCAAGGGCAAGTCGTGAGGATAGAGAGTCAGTGATGATGAGACTGTCAGTAACAGTGGTTTCAATGAATTTAATAGCTGTGAGTATGACAACTAATTCAGTTTGTAGAGTGGATGCCCAGTTGTTAATTCTAACTCCTTTCTCAATTATATTACCGTCAGGCTGAGTCACAACAATAGCACTTCCAGCCCTCTCACAGGCGGTGTTAAGAGATCCATCAGTATAGATGGTCTGTGTGATATTATCATCAGTCTGTAGAGTGTGTATGTGTTCAAGAGCTCTCACTTTGGCAGTGTGTTGGAGATAAATGCTTTGTATAATTAATTTGTTGGCGGATATGTCGGTATTGTGATATCGAAAGGAACTGTCCGCCAGGGTGGCAGGAAGCTCTGTTATGTCTCAACTTTGTATAGATGGTCTAGTCCAAACATCTTTATGTGTGTAGCTGTAGTTTGGATCCATTTAGACTCAGTAGTCCCATGGTTCATACATTCTAGCAATTTTAAGGAAACAATGTTATCAGGATCACCACGCAGAAGCCTCAGGGCTATCATGAGGTTGACTTCAATTATTCTATCTTTAACACTGGGTATACCTAGTTCTTTCCTCATATTAAGTACTTTTAGTGCTCATGGGACATCCTAGGATAATTCTGAGGGCTATATTTTGCATTTTCTCGAGCTTGTCAACGCCTTTCCCGTCACGAATGACCAGGGATGGTGCGTGGTAATCTATCAGAGATCTTTCATAGCCTAGGTACATTGTTTTAACAATTCTAATATTAGCACCATAGTGTGGGCTGTACCCCGCTACACTTCTAAGAGGTCTCGGTCTGTCAGTACATTGGCGGGTTAGCTGTTGTATGGCAGGTAGGGTACAAGGGACGGAAACACCAAGATATTTAAAAGAAGAAACATAGTCGATAGTGTTGTTACCTATCTTGAACTTGGCGGGGCCGCGTTTGCGGTTACCAACTTGTTTGTTGAACACCTTAGTTTTGTCAGTGGAGATAATAAGACCGAGGTTCTCACAGGCTGCGTATACTGTACATGGTTCAGGGTGATTTGCATTTCACGATGAGTTTTAGTATGTATAAGAATATCATCAGCATAGCTGATTGAGAAATTGCTGGTATTAAATTTAATAATGCATTCATAAGAACATTGAACAAAGTGGGGCTAAGTACTCCACCTTGAGGGGTACCAAGTTGCATAGTGATGATGGTGGTGTGTGAGTCAGGTTATAATGATAATGGTGATGTGTGAGTCAGGTTATAGTGATGATGGTGATGTGTGAGTCAGGTTACAGTGATGATGGTGATCTGTGAGTCAGGTTATAGTGATGATGGTTATGTGTGAGTCAGGTTATAGTGATGATGGTGATGTGTGAGTCAGGTTACAGTGATGATGGTGACTTGTGAGTCAGGTTATAGTGATGGTGATGTGTGAGTCAGGTTATAGTGATGATGGTGATGTGTGAGTCAGGTTATAGTGATGGTGGTGATGTGTGTCAGGTTATAGTTATGGTGATGTGAGTCAGGTTATAGTGATGATGGTGATGTGTGAGTCAGGTTATAGTGATGGTGATGTGTGAGTCAGGTTATAGTGATGATGGTGATGTGTGAGTCAGGTTATCTTAGACTAGGTTAGGTTAGGTTAGGTTAGGCCAGGTCAGGTCAGGTTAGCATAAGGTTAGGTTAACATTAGGATGGTTAGGTTTGCATTAGGTTAGGTTAGGTTAGCCTTAGGGTGGTTAGGTTAGGTTAGGTTAGCATCAGTCATGGGGCGATTAAGTTTCAAATTTAACTAGTTAAGTTAATTTTAATTTTTTTACCAGTTTAGTTAACCTGATTTTTTCAATTAAGTTAACCAGTCTGTGTCAAATTTGCTTAGGGGAATTTTCATGTGGATTAAATAACTTAAAATTCTGTAACTGTTTTCCAGAAGAGTCGATGAATACAGTCGTTTGAATACATCAATAGTGAGGCGGTCTGGTGCACTGTACGGGAGAGTCAACAGTATGGGTACTCACTGGTCCCAAGGGCTGCTGTGTTATATATTGTTTGTTATTTTTTCTAAGGAATTAATTGATAAATAATCGAAGTTAATTAATTGCCCCATGACTGCATTCGGGTGGCTAATCTTAGGTGAAATAACCTGGGGATAATCTTCAGAGACGTAGTGTCATGGAAGTGCACAGTGGTATAGATAACCACTGCGTCTGTTGTAAATATGATGTGAAGTTTATAATTCCCGATAAATGTTATTTTGTGTGATGTATGTACCTTATTAATAATGATTTAATAATGCACTTAAGTGGCTAATTTGTGATCAGATTAAATTATACTACACCGGTTAGGAGATAAAATTAACACTGAGACTCTACCTTAACACTGAGACTCTACCTTAACTAAATACCTTCACTTAACACTGAGACTCTATCTTAACTTTATCTTAACTAGATACCTTCACTTAACAGCGAGACTCTACCTTAACACTGAGACTCTACCTTAACTAGGTACCTTCACTTAATATTAGCTATTATTAATTTTTATTATTATTATTTTTATTATTATTATTATTATTATTATTATTATTATTATTATTATTATTATTATTATTATTATTATTATTATTATTATTATTATTATTATTATTTATTATTGTTATTGTTATTTATTATTATTATTGTTATTGTTATTAATTATTATTTATTATTTATTAATTATTATTGTTATTGTTATTGTTATTGTTGTTTTACCGATGATAAGTTGTAAGTGAAAAGGTTGTTTTACAGGATGTAGTTGTTGAGATAATTTTGTATTGTCAAATTAATCACCAATTATGTGATTATCAGCATATTGTTACAAGCACCAACAACATTGAAGTCAGTATAACCCGACAGTATTACAGTGTTACCAACCCTTGAATACAGTATAACCCGACAGTATTACAGTGTTACCAACCCTTGAATACAGTATAACACAACAGTATTTCGCGCCATCAGTAAGTTGTTACTTTTTATGTGGTAATACATTAGATGGGACATACTAATCCTGGGACATTCTTGGACACACTAATCCTGGGACATTCTTGGACACACTAATCCTGGGACATTCTGGGACACACTAATCCTGGGACATTCTGGGACACACTAATCCTGGGACATTCTGGGACACACTAATCCTGGGACATTCTGGGACACACTAATCCTGGGACATTCTGGGACACACTAATACCGGGACATTCTGGGACACACTAATACCGGGACATACTAGAAAACTCTCCTGAATATCTACTAATACTACAAGATACTGGGGCAAACAGTCATACCGGGACATATTGGAACACACACTTATACTGGTAAATAGATATTATGATACTGGTCTTCCAATCTTATCGTACTACCGGGAACCACACACAAATCAGGACTGGGTCTATATATTTTCTCCCAGTACGGTGCTTTAATGGTTAGATTAGGTTAAGTTTTTTCAGTAAGGTTAGGTTAGGTTAGGTTAGGTTAGAGTGTGGCTTTTTAGTAAGGTTAGGTTAGAGTGTGGCTTTTTAGTAAGGTTAGGTTAGGTTAGGTTAGAGTGTTTTTAGGGTTAGGTTAGGTTAGAGTGTTAGGTTAGGTTAGGTTAGGTTAGAGTGTGGCTTTTAGTAAGGTCTATTTAGGTTAGGTTAGGTTCTTTTAGTAAGGTCTATTTTGTTTCTTTTCCTTCAGTGCTCGGGCGCCGTTTTCATCAATTGCCGAAGACGAAATCAAAGACCATCCTTGTCTGGTTCAGTGCGTTGCTTAAGTGTTGTTTTTGAGTGCCTTCTATCACCATACCCCAATCAATGCACTGCTGTTGACTTGTATCTTCACTTACTCAAAAGTTATCCCAGTTTTTTTCTGTTTACTACCGTTATCCCGTTTTCTATGCTTACACGACTATCGTTATCCCGTTTTCTGTGGTTGCACTACTACTGTTAATCCGTTTTCTGTGGTTGCACTACTACTACCGTTATCCCGTTTTCTATGCTTACACGACTATCGTTATCCCGTTTTCTGTGGTTGCACTACTACTGTTAATCCGTTTTCTGTGGTTGCACTACTACTACCGTTATCCCGTTTTCTATGCTTACACTACTACTGTTATTCCGTTTTCTATGCTTACACTACTACTGTTATTCCGTTTTCTATGCTTGCACTACTACAGTTACCCCGTTTTCTATGTTTACACTACTACAGTTACCCCGTTTTCTATGCTTACACTACTACCGTTACACATTTTTTTGTGTTTACATTAAATCTTTTGTCTTATTTTCATTACATAAGACATTATATATTCCTTATTTACTCATCAAATTATCACACTTTCTTAACATCCAGACATTCCTTTAACCTAACCTAACCTAACTTAATCTAACCTAACCTAACCTGACCAAACCTAACCTAACCTAATTATCATCTTACGTTTGTATTCACCTAAAGTACAGTATTATCATCACTTCCAGGCTCATTAGTCACAACTTAAGCTCTTATTTTGCATTGCTCACAAACTTGTCTCATAATCAACACTCATTTTGCATTGCTCACAAACTTGTCTCATAATCAACACTCATTTTGCATTGCTCACAAACTTGTCTCATAATCAACACTCATTTTGCATTGCTCACAAACTTGTCTCATAATCAACACTCATTTTACATTGATCACAAACTTGTCTCATAATCAACACTCATTTTGCATTGCTCACAAACTTGTCTCATAATCAACATTCATTTTACATTGCTCACAAACTTGTCTCATAATCAACACTCATTTTACATTGCTCACAAACTTGTCTCATAATCAACACTCATTTTGCATTGCTCACAAACTTGTCTCATAATCAACACTCATTTTGCATTGCTCACAAACTTGTCTCATAATCAACACTCATTTTACATTGCTCACAAACTTGTCTCATAATCAACACTCATTTTACATTGCTCACAAACTTGTCTCATAATCAACACTCATTTTACATTGCTCACAAACTTGTCTCATAATCAACACTCATTTTACATTGCTCACAAACTTGTCTCATAATCGACACTCATAAGAAACCTGATTTTAATACTCATGACAGGCAACTCGTTTTCTTTCAGTGTTACAATTACACTATAACCAAAAACTATTCGAACGCTATAAGCACTATGTCATCTATAAGCACTATGTCATATATAAGCACTATGTCATCTATAAGCACTGTGCCATATATAAGCACTTTGCTATCTGAAAAATAAACGAATGCTGAAACCATTCCAAGATGACTAACTCCCACTCAGCTCACTCTTACAGCCATTGTGTCCAGGTTTTCTTGAAGGTTTCGTTGGGGGCATATTTCTCCTAGACACACTCCGCTTGTAGTATAATTTTGATTTTTTCTTGTACATTACATTATCTGTTTTCTTTGTCTAATATGTTACATTATCCATTTCTTTATCCATCCCACGTGTGGTTATCCCGTTTTCACCATATTGTACATCATAAACCTTGTGTCTCTAGGCTCACAAGTCACCATATTGTCCGTTTTCACCATATTGTACATCATAAACCTTGTGTCTCTAGGCTCACAAGTCACCATATTGTCCGTTTTCACCATATTGTACATCATAAACCTTGTGTCTCTAAGCTCACATAGTACATCATAAACCTTGTGTCTCTAAGCTCACAAGTCACCATATTGTCCGTTTTCACCATATTGTACATCATAAACCTTGTGTCTCTAAGCTCACAAGTCACCATATTGTCCGTTTTCACCATACTGTACATCATAAACCTTGTGTCTCTAAGCTCACAAGTCACCATATTGTCCGTTTTCACCATATTGTACATCATAAACCTTGTGTCTCTAAGCTCACAAGTCACCATATTGTCTAACTTATAAAAATCTATCAATTATTACCATTGAGATAAATTAAAGCAAGTTTTTATGGACGAATATATTTTTCTTTGCACTATATCCCTAACCTAACCTAACCTAACCTAACCTATCCCTAACCTAACCTAACCTAACCTAACCTAACCTAACCTAACCTAACCTACTCTTTTACCCATTTTCTTTAAGTACAACATCTAATTTTATCCGTTTTCTATGACAGTGAGTTACTCCGTTTTCTATGACAGTGAGTTACTCCGTTTTCTATGACAGTGAGTTACTCCGTTTTCTATGACAGTGAGTTACTCCGTTTTCTATGACAGTTAGTTACTCCGTTTTCTATGACAGTGAGTTACTCCGTTTTCTATGACAAAGAGTTACTCCGTTTTCTATGACAGTGAGTTACTCCGTTTTCTATGACAGTGAGTTACTCCGTTTTCTCTCCTTATAATTTTTTCTCATTTTCTGCATTTACAAGTTATGTTATTTCTGTGCTCACAAGGTACACTGTTTCCCTCTCGCACAACACACTATTGTTTCAGTGTGACCCCACAATAAACTGCTCAAGTTTGTATACCTCAAGAATACTGTATCATATAATGTCTGTATATACTGAGGCTATAACTGAAATTTACTTTGGTTAGGTTAGGGTGGGGTGAACTAAGGTTGGGCTAGGTTAAGTTAGGTTAGGTGTGTGTGTTTTTGTGTGCGTGCGTGCGTGCGCGCGAGTGTGTGCATGTGTGTGCATGTGTACATGGGCATTTTTGTGCGTTTGTGTGCGTGCGCACGTGCTCTATGTGTGCATGTGTGTGCTTTCGTGTGTGTGTGTGTGTGTGTTTGTGTGTACAGAGTGGTGTAATGCGTCTAGTGTGGCAGCATTATGTCAGTGTTAAGGTGCAAGCATAACTTGCTTCCTCTCGCTTCCAGCCGCCGCTGGCTAGCCCTCGTGGTGAACAGGGAAGCAACTTCCATAAGTCTTCCCCTGCCAGTACACAGCCTCTTCACCATCAAGACTCCTGCTGTGTCTCCACTTGGCAACACACCGTAACTGGGTGCCTCGTGGGCCCAGGCTAGACCAGTAAGGGATCTCGGAGTAGCAGTGGGCCCCAGAGGGACGGCGCATAGGCTCACTGGCATGTGGACACGTCCTGGCGCCTACCAACCACCGCCCCGCTGCCTTGTGGATTAACCTTGGTAGGTATAAGGCTACGGGAGTAAACCCCGTACGAAAAATATGTGGTGGAGCCCCGCATCAGGCAGACATGCTTACAAAGCTCCAACAAGACCCCAACAACGGTGTAGGCGGAAGAGGTGACCACCATGGGAACCCAACGACTACACCGACGGACGAAGGCAATGTCTGATGAACAGGCTACTAAGGCGTAACCCAGCAACTCTCCCTGTCCCCAGTCGTTGCAACACTTGCACCACTGGATCAGGAAAGATGTGTGGTTGCAGCCTGCGCTCCTGCCTCACCACATAAATCAACCCACACACAGCCATCACCCAGCTCACCATTCCTCCCATCATCATCAAAACCCCTATACCCCCAAAAGTCCAATGGCGACGGACGAGTGGCGACGGGGACAGGCAGAGATGACTGCCGGGAGTCTCTAGTCACAACTCTGCACATGGGCGGCACAGATAAAATGGTCGTTTATGCACTGGGGTCTAGGCAGCAGTGCAATCCGGCTCTGTCTGTACAACAGAATCACAACTAAAAACAAACTAGACCACCTCTTATGGTCGCTGCATGGAATGTCAAGACCCTTCTGGATACTGGCACAAATGAGCATCCTGAAAGAAGAACCGCCCTTATGGCAAAAGAGCTGGCTGGGTATAACATCGACAAAGCAGCCATTAGTGAGTCCCGGGTCCCAGACGAGGGTCAACTCACAGAACGGGGGTCTGACTATGCCATCCGTCAATGCATCCTACACAGGCGAACTGAAATGCCTGTTGGGATCAACGAGCGCCTCATGCCGCCCAGAGAACCACTGAATCACTCTTGTCATGCCTTCTTCATCAGTGCATACGCCCCAACACTGGATGCAGAGGATGACATCAAGGAGGCCTTTTATGCCGACCTTGACAGAGTGCTAGCCTCTGTCCCCATAGAAGATAAGGTTGTGCTCCTTGGCGACTTCAATACCAGAGTTGGCAGAGATGCTGACATTTGGCAGAGAACCATGGGGAGAAATGGACTAGGCAAGTGTAATCCCAATGGCCTACTCCTCAGCAAGTGTGCTGCACACAATCTCACTATCACCAATACCCTGTTTCGGCAGGCCGACAAGTTCAAGGGTTCGTGGCAACACCCACGATCCAAGCACTGGCATCTCATTGGCTACATGATTGTCAGAGAAAGAGATCGCCGAGATGTCTTCATCACTTGAGCCATGCGTGGCTCAGACCTCTGTGACATAGATCATCCGCTCGTCAGAGCGAAACTCTCCCTTCACGTCGTCCCAAAACGGCAAAGTAAACAATTGTCCAGAAGAGGTTTACACACCAAGTGTCTAAAGGATCAAGCTGTAGCACATCCTTTCAAAGAGCAGCTCGACCGTGGGCTGATAAACAACCTGACAACAAACAACCCGAATCGTAGTGCTGAATGGGGTATTCTAGATACTGTCATTACAAAAACCTGCAGCGAGACCCTCAGCCAGATCGAAAGAAAATAACAAGATTGTTTTGATGAAAATAACCAGAAAGTCCTCAAACTTGTCATTGGTAAAAGTGCTACTTTAAGTGACTGGCAAAACAACCCTCAGATTCGGATCAAAGCTCGTACCTTCCGCAAGGAGAAAGCGGTGAGCCAGTACGAACTTGGCAAAATAAAGCATGTCATACGCAAAAATTTGCGGATCATCACAGCATGCATGGATTTTAATTCCGCTAAAACAATATATGGCCTAACTATTCATGATGCAACTCCCCTCCGCTCATCCGATGGTAACTCCTTAATTAAAGACGAAGAAGGCCTCCTTCAGCACTGAAAAGAGCACTAACATTCTCTGTTCAACCGAAACACTGATGTGGATGTCCTGACTATCCAGTACATCCCTCAGCACCCAGAGCTGACCCACCTCAGCTATCCTCCATCCCTTGATGAGGTAGCTACTGCTATCAAGCAGATGGAGAATAACAAAGCCACAGGGTGTGATTGAATCCCTACAAAGGCGTATAAAGCAGGAGGACATATGCTTACCAGCCGTCTCCACTCTCTCCTGGAGAATATGTGGGAAAAGGAGGAAATCCCCCAAGCTCTTAAAGACTCCTCCATCGTCATTATTTATAAGAACAAGTGAGACCGGTCAGACTGTGGCAACTACTGTGGGATCTCGCTGTTCTCCGTAGCTGGCAAGATTATAGCATGAGTCCTCCCAAACAGACTTCTTCCTGAGGTGGAAAACTTCCTCCCAGAATCTCAATGTGGCTTTAGAGTTTAGGCCAACATGTGGCACCACTGTCATGGTCTTTGCTGCCCTTCAGAGACAGGAAAAAGCAGAGAACAGCGTCGTGACCTGTACATGGCTTTCATCGACCTAACTAAGGCCTTTGACTCGGCCAACAGGGAAGCCCTCAGGCAGACCCTCAGTCGTGTTGGCTGCCCACCAAAATTCATCACCCTTGTGGGGCAACTCCACGATGGCATAAACGGCAGTGTCCTGCACAACGGCACCCAGTCAGAGTTCTCCATCCAAACGGGGGTTAAACAAGGATGTGTACTGACACCAACACCAACTCTCTTTTCCATTTTCTTGGCTGTCTTCCTTACTCGTGCCAATTTAGCCGGTGTGGTGAACATCCAGTACCGGATGAAGGGTCTTTTCAACATAAGACGACTCCAGGCAAGAACAAAGGTGTCGGCCGCTTCCATCACTGAACACGACCTACAGGAGATCTTGAACACCTACGCAATACGTATGCACACTTCGGCCTTTAGGTGAATATACGTTAGACTCAGATTCTCTTTCATTCTGCCCGTTTCAAACACACCTCCACCATCCATCCAGCTTAACGGTACTACTCGGTATCTCGGCTCCCACTTGTCCACCACCTCGGACATTGATGAAGTGATTCAACATCTGATCAGATGTGCATCTCAAGCCTTTGGCAGACTCCGTACCCGTGTCTTCAGCTGTAGGGAGCTGAAATTATCTCCAAAGTTGCAGGTATATCGATCAGTGGTCCTCCCCACCCTGCTATATGGCAGCGAGACATGGGTCACATACAGGAGGAACCTCAAAGCACGTAGTCTACATTCCAACCTCCGAGTTCACTGGGAAGACAAGAGAACAAATGCCATTATTCTCGCTGACATCAACTGTAGGAGCACAGAGGCTACCATTATCCATGAACAACTACGCTGGACTGGCCATGTTACCCGCATGGACGACAGTAGACTGCCAAAGCTCCCACTTTACATTCATCTAATGAATAGTAAAAGTAACGCCGGCGGGCAACTGAAAAGGTATGAGGATAGTCTTAAGACAAACCTGAAAAAGGGGCCAAATCGACCCCCTCACCTGGGAGACGATTACTCCACACCGTAATGCTTGGAGGAGCACCACACGAGAACCGTCAATACTTTCGAGTTAGTCCAACTACACTCCGAGGCAGACAAACGCCAGTTCTATAAGGACACTGCTACCGCCACTCCCGCACTAGATGTAGCCCTCCACAAGTGCAACATCTGTAGACGACCCTGCCGGTCCCGTATCGGGCTCTCTAGTCACCTCAGAGCTCACCAACGAGGGTGACATCCCTAGTAACTCAAATCATTGTATCATAGCTGGGACGATCGTCATATTCGATTCCGAGTGACAGCAAAGTAGTAGTAGTACGAGTTAGTAGTGTGTGTGTGTGTGTGTGTGTGTGTGTGTGTGTGTGTGTGTTCCAAAGCACTTATAATCCTTTCTTCAGATTGCAGAACATTCATACCCTGACAATGGTAAACTGACTTGTCTTCATAAGCCGCAATGGATTGTGTATGTATGGATATATAACAACTCTATCTGGTTAGGTTAGGTTAGGTTAGGTTAGGTTAGGTTAGGTTAGGTAAAAGAATTCTTCACCTGCGTCGGTTTTGTTATTTATCGTTGCTGTTTTGTTTTGGTGTTGGCCGCTGACTCCCTGTGGTGGACAACACGGGAACCAGCCATCAGTCACCACACAGTCGTCATAGGGTGTGGATACAGCTAATACCCACCTTCTCGCATCCAAACCTTCACTACTGCTCAACATCGGCAGAAAACTATAATTAATTTCATGAGTATATCTGTAGCTCCCTGTATAGATTTATCTTCGCTTATGTGTAGAATTTGGTCACTAAGTTATACAGTAGCGTGGATGATACACAGTTATTTATGGTAACTCTCAATAATTATTACATGACAGATTTTTTTATCAGATTACGTGAGCTAATTGGTCAGTTTTAAATTGGTGATATATATAGTTGTATTATAATCAGCCCGTGTCTTGAGTTTAATCCGTTCTTCAAGGTTTCACACGTTCCGGCAGTCGTTCACAATACCATCTGATACTCCAGAACGTACTCTGAACCCACGACTAGAACCCATACAATAGAACCCACATCTGAGGCCATTATAGAAGAACTCAGAGCTTGAGAATAATCCCGCTTTAATACCTCACAACTAGGGATTCAAACTTCTCTTAATCGAAGCTTCAGAGCCTCAGTGTACCACCAAACCTATGTAGTCATGTCGTGGGTTCGAACTCCACTGTTTCATTCAAGCTCTGGTGTCGAGCTTTATAAACCTGACATTTGTGTACTGAATATTACAAGTTGAAAATGGAAAATAAACAAAGAATTTAAGAGGAACATTTCAGCTTCAAGGTGGAAAAAATATTCGAGAAATCTAGTCAATGTTTATGACGTTACACGGGGATATGAGAGTAAATGGGTACGATAATCTAACCCCTTGAGTATGATGACTTAACCCCTTGAGTATGATGACTTAACCCCTTGAGTATGATGACTTATCCCCTTGAGTATGATGACTTATCCCCTTGAGTATGATGACTTAATCCCTTGACTATGATGACTTAATCCCTTGAGTATGATGACTTAATCCCTTGACTATGTTGACTTAATCCCTTGAGTATGATGACTTAACCCCTTGAGTATGATGCCAACCCCTTGAGTATGATGACTTATCCCCTTGAGTATGATGACTTAATCCCTTGACTATGATGACTTAACCCCTTGAGTATGATGACTTAATCCCTTGAGTATGATGACAACCCCTTGAGTATGATGACTTAACCCCTTGAGATGACTGACTATCCTTAATCCCTTGACTATGATGACTTAATATGATGACTTAACCCTTGGATGATGATGATGACTTAACCCTTGACTATGATGACTTAACCCTTGAGTATGATGACTTAACCCTCCAACCCTGATATGATGACAACCCTGATTGGAGTTGAGACTGGATGACTTAACCCTTGAGGTGATAACTTAACCTTTATGATGAGACTGACTGACTTAACCCTTGAGTATGATGACTTAACCCCTTGAGTATGATGACAACCCCCTTGAGTATGATGACAACCCTTATGACAACCCCTTATGATGACTTAACCCCTTGAGTATGATGACTTATCCCCTTGAGTATGATGACTTAACCTCTGAGTATGATGAATTAACCCCTTGAGTATGATGACTTAACCCCTTGAGTATGATGACTTAACCCCTTGAGTATGATGACTTAACCTCTTGAGTATGATGACATAACCCTTGAGTATGATTACTTAACCTCTTGAGTATGATGATTTAACCCCTTGTGTATGATGACTTTACCCCTTGAGTATGATGACAACCATTTGAGTATGATGACTTAATGCCTTGACTATGATGACAACCATTTGAGTATGATGACTTAACCCCTTGACTCTGATGACAACCCCTTGAGTATGATGACTTAACCCCTTGAGTATGATGACTTAATCCCTTGACTATGATGACAACCACTTGAGTATGATGACGTAACCTTGAGTATGATGACTTAACCCCTTGACTATGATGACAACCCCTTGAGTATGATGACAACCCCTTGAGTATGATGACGTAACCTTGAGTATGATGACTTAACCCCTTGACTATGATGACAACCCCTTGAGTATGATGACTTAACCCCTTGAGTATGATGACTTAACCCCTTGAGTATGATGACAACCCCTTGAGTATGATGACATAACCCCTTGAGTATGATGACTTAACCCTCTGTCTTCGCTCGTAAGTCTCTTCAACTAACTAACCTATAGTACTGTTATCAAGGTAAGTTGCATGTGTTTGTTTATATATTCATTTTGTGCATCACTGTTTATATGTAATTTATATTGTGAAAATATCTTGTGTTAATTGTAATTTTCTTCGCCTCATTCTTCATGAATTTCAACAAATTTAATTTTTTATTGAAAAATATATTTAAAATGAATTATAAAATAATTTAGTTGTGATACTAGATGACATGATGAGATATCTACTACTACTACTACTACTACTACTACTACTACTACTACTACTACTACTACTACTACTACTACTACTACTACTACTATTTTATAATATGGCCTCCAGCCTCCCCCAATAGCCACACCTTCACCACCATTTTATTACCTTAATATTAAATTTCCTAATACATAAGAAGCTACCCTAGCTGTGTTGAGTTAGGTGAGCCGCAGATCTATGCTGCATTCGGTGACTGTAGCCTCATAGTCAATATCTGCAACTGTTGTCGGCTTTGGGGCCGATGCTCTCGTTCCCCTGAGGCAAAGCAAAGCCGACCTAATCAGAGAGAAGGACAGTCGACATCTCAACCAGGCTGCAACATAACTTCTGGGCTGCTGCTTCTGTTCAGATAACACCTCGGCCAGTCTTGTATAGAAACACTTGGTCCCATTCCCCCAGAGGTTGTGAACACCAGAGGAGTGAAGCTGCCTTGATCAAAACACTGAATTCTCTCCCCTTATGCCCAGTTCTTGTCGTTCTCTTTCCTCTTGTGTGCAGCCTCGAGAGATAGGTCACAGTGACATGCGGCCATGGGGTCAAATAACTTGACATCAAAAAAGGCTCCCTGTTTCTGCTTCTGGAGTCCTCGAGCACTGACGTCCACACGGGCTTCGTTGGATGTGTTTGAAGTCCTGTGGTGGAGATTCTCACCGTCCAATGGAAGGAGGGTCGGTTCTACCCTGACATCACTGCAGATTTCCTTCAACATATTTGCTGTGAGATCCCTTACTTCGTCATGCCTCATGCATATGAAGCCCCCTTTCTTGCACACCATGGCGTGATCGACGTCATAGGAAGAGCCACACACGCATTGGGAGGGCAAACCTTCTACTGGCCTACCGTACCTTAGAGCATTGGCATCTGTAAATTCTTATTTATTAAGGCTGAAGCCTTTGCTCTTGTCGGTAACATTGTTAGCCAGTTCGAGGCGTTCATCTCCTGCGCTATAGCTATTTTTTTCAAGTTCACTGACAATAGCAGGATCAGTTGTTGAGGTTTATCACCTTGGGTGTGTTGTCGTTCTGTCGTAATGGACCGTCGAATCTTGTTAAATTCGTTGGTATCCATCTGACTTGCTGCATTCTAAGCTATTATGTGCTCAGTGAGGGCTGGCGTGAGCTTGACAGAGTTCTGATGTTCTGTGGTGGCAAGCTCCTCTGGATTAGTCAATCCCATTCCTCCCAGTCTCGGTGGTAGTGCAAGGAGTGACCTTTCTGCTGGGGTTAAGTAAGGGTTTTCCTCTAGTGTTGGGATAAAAGCGACCTTGATGACTTCTTGCAGAGGGTGGAAAAGGAGTCCAATATCAGGGATAGTGCGCATCAGGTAGTTCCAGCGATGCTTGACTCTGCGGGTGAATGCTGCAAACGCTGTGTTGGGAATCTCCAACAGAGCTTGAATTTCCTGACCCACTCATTCGCCTTTCCCGTTACGTACTCGGTCTTGAAGTCCGTCGTGCCGATTACTGCACCTAGGTGTCTTTGGCCATCCTTTGTTATTTTGACCTCACTTCCACCGAACACCTCCATTGCCCGTTCATAATGTTCTGGCTTCATGATGAGGAAGGACTTGCTGGCGTTTGGGTGGTACCCTATTTAATAATAATAATAATAATAATAATAATAATAATAATAATAATATAATACTAATAATAATAATAATAATAATAATAATAATGATAATAATAATAATAGTAATAATAATAATTAACGGTTTATTGAAAAAGTTCTGCAGCCCGAAGGCTGAAAATATACATTGGACATAAATGACTTATTACATGCATTGGTGGTTTAACAAAAGCCTTCATTAGAGAAAGGTGAAGGAACATACAGATTAATGTTTACAGTTGAGGTCCTCATGATGTTATCAGGTCCACTTTTTGATGTCCTCCACTTTCCTGCTCCTGTAAGGTCGTCAGCTTGACCGCGGTTGTTTCATACTTTATTGTGTGTTGGATCACGTATAGACCTATTGCATACATTGCCCCTGCGTTGTTCCCTCAGTTGCCTTTTTTTTTACAGTAATAAAAATAGTAACAATAATGATAATAACCATAAGTAAATACAAAAACGAAAAAATAAATTAAGAGTGAGAAACTACTGTATGTACACTATGTTGTGTTGTCAATAGTAAGAGAAACAATTGAGACTCTGCAATTGTGTGTAAATGAGGCATAGAGTCAGATCATCAACCTGGGACTTGGTCACATATGGCCCCAGGGTCTACCATAAGACAACATATTATGCTTCCAATATCTTCCCAGTACCTCCCTGTTTGGTAGCTGCCTACTACCTACTTGTTATATAGAGGTCTGATGGGTTCCTATAGGTGTTTTCAACATACATTGCAAAGCTTGGACACTTGATGTTGTGCAGTGTAGCTTTGCGGTTGATTATGTTCAATGCGTTTGAAGCGTCCACCAGGAGAACGGACTCACAATCACGCTGCTCAAATATCGTTCTCATGGCGTGAATGGCCGCCTCCCCTCCAGCCTGGTGGCCAGCACAACTTGCAGGTTCCCTGCTGCTGCCCTGACATCATACTTTACCACCTCCATTATGCATTTTCCGATGATCCGCCTCAGCACTTCCCCCACCCCTATAGGCCTACATCCTGGATTTTTGTTCAGGGGGATGAGGCGACAGGCCGTCAGAGCTTGTAGGTGATGGCAGCACGAGGTTGCTAGCTTTCTTGCGAGGGCGGCGGTGGCATTGCAGAGATCACTAGCAACGTCACCACACTTGTTCGTGCTGTGGATGACTTTCCACCCGTTTGCATCCAGACCAGAAGGGCCGGCACCTCCCTGAGTCTTCAGTGCCTTTTTCCACACCATCCCTCCTGTTATTTTCTCGAACAGGACAGCATTTGGTGGGATATAGTCAACCTGGAACCTGATGCCTTCGTCTTCACTTGTAGAGGGATGTTTTTCCTTCAGTTGTTTTAATGTCTCTCTGTTTATTGGCAGCACACCACCGGAGGCTTCCTCTATGAGAGATCATCCCGCCGAGGACACTTTCCCCACACGCATCTTGTTACCAAATTTTCTAGCAACATCATCGGTGTTTTGCTTTCCGTCTCCTGCTGCAGTGTTCCTGCCTCACTTAGGAGATTGTCCAGTGACCCGTTCTGTCTTCTCTTCATTGTATCTACATCTTCCTTGCACTTACTACTACTACTACCATTACTACTACTACTACTACTACTACCATTACTACTACTACTACTATTACTACTACTACTACTACTATTACTACTACTACTACTACTACTACCATTACTACTACTACTATTACTACCACAACTTCTACTACTACCATTACTACTACTAGTACTACCATTACTACTACTACTACCATTACTACTACTACTATTACTACCACAACTACTACAACTACCATTACTACTACTACCATTACTACTACTACTACCACCATTACTACTACTACTATTTCTACCACAACTACTACTACTACCATTACTACTACTACTATTATTACCACAACAACTACTATTACCATTACTATTACTACTACCATTACTACTACTAACCACACCACCACCACCACCTACGTCTAACCTAACCTAACCTAACTACTCCACCACCACCACCACCTACGTCTAACCTAACCTAACTTAACTACTCTTACTTCACCGTGTACAGGAGAGCGCCCATCGCATCACTGGAGTGTATGGAGGAATTTACTGGATGCGGCGGGGACCATGTCTCAACACGGAGCGACTCACAGGCTCTGGTCTCAAGGCAATCCTCTGTCGCCTCTACTCTCAAGTACAAGCCTTTGGGAAAGTCTGGTCTACGTGTGTCTCAACTTGGCCTTGGTAAGTACTAATGTCTGTCTGTCTCTCTCTGTCTGCTTGTCTGTTTATTCTTAGTCTGTGTTAATGTATCTTCTGTCTGTCTGTCTGTCTGTCTGTCTGTCTGTCTGTCTGTCTGTCTGTCTGTCTGTCTGTGTGTTTTTGTGTACAGTTGGTGACTTTTTCAGCGATTACAGTGAACCCAGAAAGTGCTGAGTGGATGTTTGATTGGATGGTTGAGGAGGATGGTTGAGGAGGATGGTTGAGGAGGATGGTTGAGGAGGGTGGTTGAGGAGGGTGGTTGAGGAGGGTGGTTGAGGAGGGTGGTTGAGGAGGTGGTTGAGGAGGGTGGTTGAGGAGGGTGGTTGAGGAGGATGGTTGAGGAGGGTGGTTGAGGAGGGTGGTTGAGGAGGGTGGTTGAGGAGGGTGGTTGAGGAGGGTGGTTGGAGGAGGGTGGTTGAGGAGGGTGGTTGGAGGAGGATGGTTGAGGAGGATGGTTGAGGAGGGTGGTTGGAGGAGGGTGGTTGAGGAGGTGGTTGGAGGAGGATGGTTGAGGAGGATGAAGGAGGAGGGTGGTTGAGGAGGGTGGGTTGGGAGGAGGTGGCGGAGGAGGATGGATGAGGAGGATGGTTGAGGAGGGTGGTTGAGGAGGGTGGTTGAGGAGGTGAAGGAGGAGGGTGGTTGGAGGAGGGTGGAGGAGGAGGATGGTTGAGGAGGATGGTTGGAGGAGGATGGTTGAGAGGATGGTTGAGGAGGATGGTTGAGGAGGATGGATGAGGAGGTGGTTGAGGAGGGTGGTGGAGGAGGTGTGAGGAGGATGGTTGAGGAGGAGGTTGAGGAGGAGGAAGGGAGGATGGTTGAGGAGGGAGGATGGATGGTTGGAGGAGGGAGGATGGATGGAGGAGGGGAGGGAGAGGAGGGGGAGGAGGATGGTTGGAGGAGGGAGGATGGATGGTTGAGGAGGGAGGATGGATGTGGAGGAGGAGGGAGGAATGGTTGGAGGAAGGAGGGAGGAGGAGGGAGGATGGTTGAGGAGGGAAGATGGATGGAGGAGGGAGGGGAGGATGGTTGAGGAGGGAGATGGATGGAGGAGGAGGGAGGAGGATGGTTGGAGGAGGAGGAGGGAGATGGTTGAGAGGGAGGAGGAGGATGGTTGGAGGAGGGAGAGAGGAAGATGAGGAGGAGGAGGATAATGGAGGAGGGGAAGATGGATGGAGGAGGGGAGGGAGGAGGATGAGTTGGAGGAGGGAGGGGAGGAGGGAGGGAGGGAGGATGGTTGGAGGAGGGAGGAGATGGTTGGAGGGAGGGAGGGAGTGAGGGGAGGGAGGGAGGATGATGGAGGAGGGAGGGAGATGGATGGGAGGAGGGAGGGGAGGAGGGGATGGTTGGAGGAGGGAGGAAGGAGGGGAGGGGAGGGGAGGGAGATGGTTGGAGGGAAGGGAGGGAGGAGGGAGGAGGATGGTTGAGAGAGGAGGGAGGGGAGGAGGGGAGGGGAGGGGAGGAGGATGGATGGAGGAGGGAGGGAGGAGGGGATGGATGGAGGAGGAGGGAGGATGGATGGTTGGAGGAGGGAGGGAGGAGGATGGTTGGAGGAGGGGAGGAGGATGGTTGGAGGGAGGGAGGGGAGGAGGAGGAGGATGGTTGGAGGAGGGAGGGGAGGAGGGAGGGAGGATGGTTGAGGAGGAGGAGGAGGAAGGGAGAAAGGAGGGTGGAGGGGATGGAGGAGGGAGGGGAGGAGGGGATGGAGAGGGGAGGAGAGGAGGGAGGGGAGGATGGTGGGAGGAGGGAGGAGGATGGATGGAGGAGGAGGGAGGAGGGATGAGAGAGAGGGGAAGATGGATGGTTGGAGGAGAGGGAGGGAGTGATGGTTGGAGGAGGAGGGAGAGGGAGGGGAGGGAGAGGTTGGAGGAGGGAGGGGAGGATGGTTGGAGGAGGGATGAGGGAGGGAGGGAGGAT
>NW_024757463.1:0-7498 GCF_018991925.1 Homarus americanus | reverse complement strand
GGGAGGTGATGGAGGGTGGGAGGCGGGGGAGGATGGAGGTGAGAGGAGGGGGACATGGGGGAGGTGGGAGATGGGAGGGTGAGAGGCGAGGGGAGGAGTGGAAGGTGTGAGGGGCGTGGGGGAGGTGAAGGGAGGGGTGAGGCGGGGGGAGATGATGGAGGGTGAGAGGGGGAGGATGAAGGGGTGAGGAGGTGATGAGGAGAGGTGGGAGAGGTGATGGAGGATGGGAGGCGTGGGGGGAGGGGGCAGATGGAGGGTGAGAGGCGTGGGGGAGGTGGGATGGGTGAGAGGGGAGGTGAGAGTGGGGAGATGGAGTGGTGATAGGTGGGGGATGATGGACGGTGAGAGGTGTGGGGAGGTGGAGGAGGCGAGCGGGAGGACAGGTGAGAGGCAAGGAGGTGATGGGAGGGTGAAGGGGGAGGGGATGGAGGGGTGAGAGAGGCGAGGGGAGGTGATGGAGGTGTGAGGGGGAGGATGGAGGTGAGAGGCGGGGGGAGGTGGATAGAGGTGAGAGGCGTGGGGGAGGTGATGAGGTGGAGGCGGGAAGGTGATGTGAGGCAGGGAGGAGATAGGAGGGCAGAGAGGCGGGGGGAGATGATGGAGGGTGAGAGGCGTGGGGGAGGTGATGAAGGGTGTGTGTAGGGTGATGGAGGGTGAGAGGTGAGGGGAGGCAGGAGGGTGAAAGGTGGGAGGTGATGGAGGCTGAGAGGCAAGGGGGAGGTGGAAGGAGAGAGGTGGGGGAGGTGGAGGAGAGGAGGGGGAGGTGATGGAGGGTGTGAGGTGGGGGGGATGGGAGGTGAGGTGGGGGGGAGGTGATAGAGGGGTGAGAGGCGTGGGGAGATGATGGGAGGGGTGAGAGGTGGGGAGGTGGAGAAGGGGTGTGGGGAGGTGGGAGGTGATGGAGGGGTGAGAGGCGAGGGGAGGTGATGGAGGTGGGAGGCGTGGGGAGGTGATGGAGGGGTGACAGGGAGGCAGGAGGGGTGGGAGGCGGAGGGAGGTGATGGAGGTGAGAGGCGTGGGGAGGCATAGAGGGTGAGAGGCGTGGGGGAGGTGATGGAGGTGGAGGCGGAAGGAAGATGGAGGGGGAGGCGTGGGGGAGGTGATATAGGGTTAGGAGGCGTGGGGGGGAGATGATGGAGGGTGAGAGGCGTGGGGGAGGTGGACAGGAGGTGGGGAGGTGATTGAGGTGAGAGGCGAGGGGGAGGTGGAGGAGGGTGAGAGGCGTGGGGAGGTGAGGGAGGGGTGAGAGGCAAGGGGAGGGGATGGGAGGGGTGGGAGGCAAGGGGAGGAGTAGAGGGTGGGGGAGGTGATGGAGGGTGGGAGGTAAGTGGGGGAGGTGGGATAGAGGTGAGAGGCGGGAGAGGAGATGATGGAGGTGAGAGGCGTGGGGGGAGGTGATGAAGGGTGGGAGGTGGGGAGGTGATGGAGGTGAGTGGGAGGTGATGCTTGAGGGGAGGTGGGGGAGGTGATGGAGGGTGTTAGGGGGAGGTGATGCAGGAGGTGTGAGGCGGGGGCAAGAGATGAAGGGTGTGAGGCGTGGGGGAGATGATGGAGGGTGAGAGGTGGGCTTGTTAGTGGGACTTGCAATTTGTTGTAAGTGATTTCTGCCACTTTTCCTCTTCCAATAGAGTGTCCCTTATCTCTATGTTTTATTCTAATGCTTGTAGTCATCTTCCTTGATTACATTCTAATCCTACCTATAACACAGGGCTCCTGCCTGGGAGCAGTGACCCCGCCCCCTCCCTCTTGGACGGGCGTCGGGCTCGTAGGGTTCTGCACCCAGGTTACCTGTGACTATAGTTATGTCTAAAAAAGTTGCCACCTACCGGTGACCCCCGGACAAGGGGTGCCCTGCACTATCACAGCTGCCAGAGGCGCACTGACTACAAGCCGTGACATCTTCTCAGTTGCCAAATGTCAGCACTTGCCAACAAACCAAGCGTTTTGACATCTCGCATCCCAGGACAGGCTTCACAACATATGATCTTTTTTTTGCGAGAACTTAGTTCGTCTGCCCTATCGCGACTTAACATTCCGCACAGACTGTATAGTACTATTGTCTGGCAAATAATGGTTAGGGTTCTGTCACGTGCCTGTAGAGCTCGGGAACTCGCATAGCGTGAGGCACATGTGTTCACGCCTACATTTCATATAAGCTATTAATAAATTGTTAATTGTACTTATTATATTATTATTGTTCTTAGTTACTTAGGTTAATTGTATATTTATGTATGTTATTAATATGCATCATTGTCTTACTCTGTTAAGTTCAAATCAAGAGAGTATTAATTAATTATATAAAATATCTAGCAAATGTCTAGATCACGTGAGATGAGACGCGCTTCTCAGCGGCGTACCCACGCCACGCCAGTAGCGAAAATCCGTGGCATTGGTTAGACGTGTCCATTCGTTCTCTAGCCTTGACCCTTGTCTAGTGCTTTATCCAGTCTTGTGCAATGCCCTAGGGGTATCAGGTATTAGTGACACGTTTAGTTAGGCCTAGGAAGGGATCCTGGTGGTAAGGTATCTCCTGTTTGGTAGGGATAATCATTTTGTAGTGATTGTTATATATATATATTTCGTATGTCTTGTGTAATATAGTAATGTTAAGTAATATTTGTTTGGTCTAACTCCTTACAGTATATTTTCGCCCTTCCGGCATCACTCTTATTTTATTATACAATTACTTATTCCCTTAAATTCATGTTTGCTAATCATTACTCCATTTAAAACATAAATTGAATTAATTAATTATCTTCCCTTTTGTGATTCACTTATTTCAACTGTTCTTACTTTTTCAAGTACATTTAGTTGAGTAGGTATTTGGTGGGGATAATTATTGCCGTGTTCCCTATTTGTACCTTTATTTGTTAATAACTTGGGGTAGGATTCACTCCCCAAGTATAAAGGGTAGTGGGATCGCGACAGTTCATATATAGTACCTGGTGTTATGGGGCAGATGAACTTTAATACCTCGTAACTGTATATAATATCATGTTTAATATATTGTTCAGTTAGCATCTTGTACCTTAGGTAACTCTTCTTGGTTATATATAAATCCATCATTGGACAGTCATTTTCTTATAGTAGCCATTGCTGAAATGTCAAACTCTGGTTTTAAATCTGTTTTTTGATCATGTCAAGCAGAGACTTGTTTAAATTAACATACAGTATTTAGATATTTGCTGTTCTTATATACAAATTTTCCTAATACTACTGGCATGTGTTTATTTAGCAATGTCATTTAAAAATATATTGCTACAAGAATGGCATTAAACTTGTGGACATGAATATAGAGTTTTATGTAAATACTGTGTACTGCATACAGTAGTACAGGTCCCTATGATCTCTTGTGACTCTTATTACAGCTGCATAACGTTCACACTCACCGCACTAAGGGAGTATCTAAGTTTTCTACTGGGTAGTGTGACAGAAAACAGTAAACACTCTGAAGGGGAAATTTGTATTATACCTGTGTGTGTGTATATAATGTTAAGTGTGTGTACTGATAGTATTAAGGGAGAACTCAAGGTACAGTTGTATGTTGTATTATACCAATGTGTGTGTGTGTATATAATGTTAAGTGTGTGTACTGATGGTATTAAGGTCAGTTATTTTGTATGGAGAAGAAGAGACCTTAATTTTGGGAGAAGGTCAGTTATGTTTTTGTGGTACAGTGACCTTAATTGCTTGGGGAAGGTCAGCTATTTTTGTATTGTCACAGAGTGCAATATTTTTAATATGGCTAAAATAAATAAGTTAAGACTACTGGTTGGTGTTTCATCCTTCCTTCCACCTTCAACTTTGATTAATGAAAATCACAAACTCACACTGCTAGACTAAATTGACACTGCTAGACTAAACTCACACTGCTAGACTAAACTCACACTGCTAGACTAAACTCACACTACTAGACTAAACTCACACTGCTAGACTAAACTCACACTACAAGACTAAACTCACACTGCTAGACTAGACTCACTATGCTAGACTAAACTCACACTGCTAGACTAAACTCACACTGCTAGATTTCTTTGCCAGCTCCCCAAACAACAAATACACATGCTGTCCTGCGGTCTGGTGACAGCGACCCTAAGTTAAGTAGTAAACCCTAATATTAAGTGACCAATTAAAGGGCAGTATAACTGTATACACTTGGCCCTGATGTGCCCCAAACATAAATATCTTACAGAATGAGATATAAGTATTTAAACTTTTGCTGAATATTTTATTACAACCCCAATATTGTAGAACATGTGTACAGTAATGGCTGGTCTTCAGTACTTGCCAACAGTGTGTAACAGAGACGTGACCGATCGCCCTAGCGGCTACCGAGCCGATCAGTGGAGAAGAGGATAAAAGTAAAAGTAGATACTGTAGATAGATGAATAGATAGATATAGATTATGTATGTAGATGGATAGATAGAAAAAGGTGCTGTAGATAGATGGATGTTGTAGATTGATAGATATACACAGGATGCCAAATCCACCGAACATTGCCCGTTAAAGTGCCTGTAAAAGAGAGAGAGAGTGAAGCAACATTGTGGTGAAGAGAAAGGGAAGAAAGGTTATCAACTAAAGGAAGAGAGTTAATAAGACGAAATGCCTTTTCATTCCACCCTATCCAACAGAGCCACCCCAGATATGAGAGCAGTACTCCAAGTAGCTACGGCATCTGTACAGTATTCTCAACTTTCAGGAGGCAGCTTTAGCAATGTTGAGGATGTGTGGCTTCCATGACATATTAGAGGAAATGGTGAGGCCTAGCATATCTCTTTTAGAATTTGGCAGAATATTTGCTTTAAACTAACAGGTAATGATGGCTAATTAACACAGGTGTGGTGAATGATGATGACAATGATAATGGTGATGACTTTGAGGTGACTGTACATAGAGATTGTAGCTATGGGGCCAATTTGATACAGTGTACTGCGCACATCATAGTAATTCCGTAAAACCCCCTCTAATTCATATTATGCTTCATAACATTCAAATCCACCGCGCTTGTAGGAGCTCAGAGAGCGGGAAACATTGATAAAGGATAACTCACCTACTCAATGTTACATGAATCATTTGTTGAATTGTACCCAGGTACGGTTATATAATATTAATTGTACGGGTATGTATTCATAGCATTAGGGAGAACTCAAAGTATCTATAAGATGATTGGGAAAGTCCAGTTGATCCGGACTAGTGTACTTTAGGACTAAGTGTAGATCGTGGTTTGAAGGTCATACTATTTACGTCTGTGAACGTGTAGCGAACATAACTTCCGCAGATATCATATGAAAATATATGAGAACAATGATCTGGAAAAAGGATAAATGTATCAGAACTATGTGAGGTGTTGGAAGTGACCCAGAAACTATACTTGAAAGGAAATATCTGGTATGCATCGGTGTGAACTTAATATACCTCGTATCCTCGGGTGACGTGTACCCACGACATGTACAGTGATCAGAGAATCTTATATCTGTGTTCAAGTAGTGCAATGTGAGAGAGGAAGATCCCTAATTACAGTTTTAAGTGAAGTGGATATACCCACGCTATGAATATATGGCTTTTATTTCAGGGTAGCGTCCTTTGTGCCCGCACTCCTGGTGTGAGTTGATGATATAGCCCCATTAATTTCCCCAACAACTGTCAAACCCGAACCGCATTCTAGTATGCAAGTTCGGATTAAAATGTGTATTTATAAGACACCAGGTCACAATAAACGGGAAAGTGTTTATGTGAGAACCATAAGAAATCAAAGTAAACATTCAAGATTGGAAACTGTAGGCCTACGTTGGTGAGGGGTGCGGGACCTCTTGTCTCAGTGGCACCCCCTCTCATCAACTCAGGTCAGTGAACTTCATCGGGCTGTATTCAGCCCTAAAACAAGACTTATAGCAGTTATAATACCTTAAAAATTTGCCTGATGGATAAAATGAAACAGTAATGTTAGGGTGTGTGATAATGGCCCATCAGGTATTATTTCTCAGTGACACCCCCTCTCTCATCAACTCAGGTCCCCCGCGCACTCTGAACTCACCAGAACGGCGGCCATTACCCCCGTGAGCCTCCCACCATGTGAGATGACTACTCCCAGCTATGCTAAACCACTGTGAACCTGTGGATCCCCGGCATACCACCATGCATGAGTGGAAATACATAAAGGAATGTTGAGAAACTCTGCGGTCGTCACTTGGAGCGACCTATAATACCAGGCGTAGAAACAGTACTGGTATGTCTCTTGGTGGAGCCCTCGTCTCTACCCACCGAGGGCGGTGTGCGAACGAGGTGCCTGATATGTCCACCTAGAAATTACAAGGAGTCCCATACTTGCAGGCGTGGAGTGCAACATGTGTGGAGATGATGCTACAGGAAGGTGAGATGATGCTACCATGTATGATAACCTAAGGTGCTATATTCCATACAGGTGGAGCAGTCTGACGTGTTGAGTGTTATTGTCAGAAGGGATGACCGAGGTAAGATCACTGATTGTTATGCAATAAGTATGTGGATGACACTCACTTAATGTAAGACGTCTGTTGTCGAGTAGGGTAACCAAAATCGTCGTTGTTCTTCTGAGGAAGGCCAACTCACTTGTACTTTAATGGAATGCAGCATGTTTTATCATGAATAAATTAGTTAAGACATTTTATGGTTATGGTTTCACCCTTATCGATCTGGTCAATGAAAAACCTAACTCAATGCCTAGTTCACTCTGCCCGCTACCTAACGAGCTACATACTGCCCAGAGGGGGTCTGGTGGCAGCAAACTTTAAAATTAAGACTATAGTCAAGTTATCCCCCTTAGAATTAGTGACCCCAGGATCTGGCAGTATAATGTATCCTCTCCTTCCTTGCCTCGCCTTCAGAAGGTCTCCTTTCATTTTTTAAGCCAACATTTATATCTTGTAAGTTTTTTTTTAGTTTAACAAATTTATTGAGAAAGCTTGGAGTACAGTTTGCCTATTCTGAGTAATTCAGTCAGGTCTTGACACTGAGGGTGGTATCACTTCTCACTGCCAGGTCGGACTGAGGTTCATACACAAAGAAATACATCATATTCATTAACAGTACATATAGGTCAGATTCATGTGGGTAATCTCACTGTTCACTGTCATGCAAGCTAGAGGTTCATACACAAAGAAATGCATCATATTCATAAGCAGAATATATAGGTCAGATTCATGTGGGTGATGTCACTGTTCGCTGCCATGCAAGACGGTGGTTCATGTACAGTACATTGGACGTCATATTCTAATTGAAGACTAATCAGTGTGGGCTAGCAAATTTGGGATAAACAGTAAGAATGTCCCCAAGCATCCCCGATTCAATATAGTGTTTACAAAGTTCATGATACAATAAGCCAGGTGGCCTGAAGTCTTTGACAGTGTCACATTCAATAATATAGTGTTCAAGTGTATGCTTTAAAGCAGTGGTTCTTAACCTTTTTACTACCACGCCCCCTCTAGGAATTGGTCCTTCCCTCCACGCCCCCCTTGCATC
>NW_024757462.1:17500-20137 GCF_018991925.1 Homarus americanus | reverse complement strand
GGTGTGCAAGTTTCTGTAGTATGCTATTAAATCGACCCCCGATTGACTTTGACTGTCTCCCATTTGGGTGTGCAAGTTTCTGTAGTATGCTATTAAATCGACCCTCGATTGACTTTGAGTGTCTCCCATTCGGGTGTGCAAGTTTCTGTAGTATGCTATCAAATCGACCCCCGATTGACTTTGACTGTCTCCCATTTGGGTGTGCAAGTTTCTGTAGTATGCTATCAAATCGACCCCCGATTGACTCTGAGGGTCTCCCATGCGGGTGTGCAAGTTTCTGTAGTATGCTATTAACCGAATCTCCATTGACTTTTGACGGTCTCCCATTCGGGTGGGCAAGTTCTCTGTAGTATGCTATTATATCGACCTCCGATTGACTTTGACGGTCTCCCATTCGGGTGCGCAAGTTCTCTGTAGTATGCTATCAAATCGACCCCCGATTGACTTTGACGGTCTCCCATTCGTGTGTGCAAGTTCTCTGTTGTATGCTATTAAATCGACCCCCGATTGTCTTTGACAGACTCCCATTCGGGTGTGCAAGTTCTCTGTAGTATGCTATCAAATCGACCCCCGATTGACTTTTGACGGTCTCCCCATTCGGGTGTGCAAGTTCTCTTCTTGGCATTTGGAAGTATGAGCGAGTTTAATGAAGTTGATGGGTCATAGGCACGGTGCTGTGCCGTACAGCCATCGACAACACCACAAGGAAGGGGCATCTATTTTACTTAGGCTAGCATACCTAAGTAAAGCAAACTCCCTTGCCAATACAAGAAGGAAGAGGATTTTGAGTAGTCTAATAAACAATTCATCATGACCAAATACAGTATCTAACACAGGGGGTCCGGGGCGCAGCCCCCGTTAGCAACTAACCATTTGATTGCATTATCTCTGGAGAATAGTTAGCAATTATCCATTTGATTGCATTATCCCAGGTTAAGGGGGCTGTGTGTGGTTCCATAATCACCAGATTTAAAAAACTCTACGTGATAGTGGTGGCTGCTTGGATTATTTCTTTGTCTCTTATTGACTTCGGTGGCTAACCTCTATAAAATTGAGGACACCAATAGACTTTGTACTAAGGTTAGGTTAAACAGACACTTTTGTTGTAATGGAGGATTTCGCCATCGGGGAGCGTGACGAAACCTCCGGCGAAAGTAGTGGTTAGGTTAGGCGGCCCGGTAGTGGTTGGTTAGTTGCCTGTATTATTATTATATAAAATTTAAGGTCCCCCGTTAGACTTACCACGGTCAGGCTAAACAGTTTAGGCTGCTTGGATTATTTCTTTGTCTCTTATTGACTTCGGGTGGCTAACCTCTATAAAATTGAGGACACCAATAGACTTTGTACTAAGGTTAGGTTAAACAGACACTTTTGTTGTAATGGAGGATTTCGCCATCGGGAGCGTGACGAAACCTCCGGCGAAAGTAGTGGTTAGGTAGTTGTAGTTGCCATTATTATTATTATATAAAATTTAAGGTCCCCGTTAGACTTTACCACGGTCAGGCTAAACAGTTTAGGCTGCTTGGATTATTTTTTGTCTCTTATTGACTTCGGGTGGCTAACCTCTATAAAATTGAGGACACCAATAGACCTTTGTACTAAGGTTAGGTTAAACAGACACTTTTGTTGTATGGAGGATTTCGCCATCGGGGAGCGTGACGAAACCTCCGGCGAAAGTAGTGGTTAGGTTAGGCGGCCCGGTAGTGGTTGGTTAGTTGCCTGTATTATTATTATTCTATAAAATTTAAGGTCCCCGTTAGACTTTACCACGGTCAGGCTAAACAGTTTAGGCTGCTTGGATTATTTCTTTGTCTCTTATTGACTTCGGGTGGCTAACCTCTATAAAATTGAGGACACCAATAGACTTTGTACTAAGGTTAGGTTAAACAGACACTTTTGTTGTAATGGAGGATTTCCATCGGGGAGCGTGACGAAACCTCCGGCGAAAGTAGGTTAGGTTAGGCGGTAGTGGTTGGTTAGTTGCCTGTATTATTATTATTCTATAAAATTTAAGGTCCCCTGTTAGAATTTACCACGGTCAGGCTAGATAGTGGTAGGCTGCTTGGATTATTTCTTTGTCTCTTATTGACTTCGGGTGGCTAACCTCTATAAAATTGAGGACACCAATAGACTTTGTACTAAGGTTAGGTTAAACAGACACTTTTGTTGTAATGGAGGATTTCGCCATCGGGAGCGTGACGAAACCTCCGGCGAAAGTAGTGGTGGTGGCTGCCTGTATATCTCTATAAAATTTAGGCCGCCAATAGACTTTACACCAAGGTTGGCTGCTTGGATTATTTCTTTCTGTCTGTCTTATTGACTTAGCCTCTATAAAATTGTGGACACCAATAGACTCTGTACTAAGGTTAGGTTAAACAGACACTGTAACGGAGGATTTCGCCATCGGGGCGTGACGAAACCTCCAGACTGTTAGGTTAGGTAGTAGTGGCTGTCTGGATTATTTCTTTGTCTTACTCAGGCTGGCAAGCCTCGCTAAAACTTTAGGACACCAATACACTCTTCTACTACCAAGGAGAGGTTGTTGGATTATTTGTTTGTCTATAAAATTCAGGACACCAACACACTCTCTACTACCACCAAGGAGAGGTTGTTGGATTATTTGTTTGTCTCTTACTT